>NC_136059.1:1309518159-1309767159 GCF_964261635.1 Lissotriton helveticus | reverse complement strand
AAGTCTATGGAGGCTAGTAAAGGCAAAGTTAGTGTTCACGGGCGAACCCGACCTGGTAGGAAGAAAACGACAGTGGATCCTGACCCTAGGATAGTGAGGCTATGCTGGGACACCGAAGTGCCGAAGTTACCTAGCCCAGGGGCTGCAGCTGCATAGGTCTGAAAAGACGTCGGGGATCTCGATTGCCGGACCAGGAGCCTGGAAGAAGGAAGTTGCTGGCAGGCGACCAGTGAAGGAAAGTTCGATGGATCCAAGCCTGGATCAAGGAAGAAGGAAACCTGAAAGCAGAGGGGACCAAGTTCTTGAATCACTAGCCAGTGATTAAGTGGGCACCAGGATGGCACCGGGCGAAGTCACCGCAGTCAGGTGAGTGGGCGCTGCTGGGCTCTGCAGTCTCTCGGACCAGGAGGCGTTGTCGGCGACCAGGATGGAGGTGCGAGCTGTCCCACGAAGGTTCTTGCTGTCGACGTCGCTGGACCCAGGATTGGGCAACAAGTCTTGGCAAATGCAAGGCCCACGCGGTGGACCTAAAATGGCGTCTTGGGCGGACCAGGAGGGTCCAGGGTACTTCTCCGATGGAGGGAAGCAAGGGCCAGTCTGGAGCAACCAGATCAGCAGCAGAAATGTCATCGGGCGTTGTCAGGAAGGCCACAAGCCAGCGGGCTAGTAGCCAAACAACGCGGTGAGCAGCAAAAAGCAGAAGGGCCCCACGCAGATCGTGGAGATGCTGGGGGGCTGCACTTCGGTGCTGGAGCTGCTCAGGGTCGGGGCTTCTCGGACCCCAAAGCACTCACCAGGAATTCACTCGGCGGGCTTGCTGGAAAGAAGTCGTGCAGTCTTGCAGATGGCCGGTCCCTTGAGGTCTCGTCGCACCCACGGTTCTCAGCTGGGCTGTAAAGGCGGGTAGAGGTCAGAGGTGCCAGGGAAGCCGGTTCTCGTCGAGCTGGGCAGTCGGATTCCGGAGGAAGGACTTGCAGCAGACCGCAGTGTTCTTTAGATGGTGCCTGCGGATGCAGGGTGACTACTCCTTAGTCACAAGGGAGAAATCTTAGGAAGAAGTCTTGAGTTCCTTTCGTGGAAAGTAGTTTCAGGATTCAAAGATGATCTGATTTGGAAGGGGGCCAGTTCCTACCTTTATCCTGTAAAAAGGGGCTGGCACGCGACTAAGTCCTGCCCTATGGGTGGGACTAGGAGGGGGGTGGTTACACCCACTTCCTTGGCGGGCTTTTCCCCAGCACAGGGTCTGGAGTGACCCTGGAACTGGTTCCAGCCAGCCTATGCACAGTGAGCACCGGGGTGCCACGTGCAGTCACCTTCCTCTAAAGCCCTGCCTACCTACAATACACAAAACCCTGTCTGGGACGGTGCTGGCACCGCCCCTGGCAGGAAACCCTTTGTCCTTATCTCCTGCTCTGGGAGGACTCCCAGCAGCAGGAGGGCAGACTTGTGTCTCGGTGGCAGCATCCATTTTGTGGAGCTGAGGCTCTGTTTGACTTTAACCGGGGTTAGGGGTTACATACATGTCGTGTCCCTCTAGAAGGGTGGAATGCTAACCCCGTCGCCAGAATTGGCGAGGGGTTAGTATTCCAATTCGTATGACACCTTACTCGACATGTTTTGATAAAGCGATACCAGAGTTGGCATATAACCGCGAGGATTATAATGCACTTAAGAGTATATGGTATGCGATATCATGGAAACGGCTAAGGGATGGATCCCGAAAGCCGCAGACAGGCTCAGCTCATGCCAGAGCACCATCTCACACGATTCCAAGCACTCTGCCTTCAGGATTGTTAAGGCCTGCCATAGGAGTGACTGATAGGAGATCTGTGTGTCCATTTTTAGGGTTAGATATAGGTATACTATATCTAAAGCAAAGGGTGATTACACCACCTTGCCCCAGCTGTCGTGCAGCCAGTTGTGTCAGATTTGGATGGCCAGCCAGGGGTGGCATAATACATGCTGCAGCCCCTGCTAGGCCCTGGGTACACCTATGCCCTGGGTACCTAAGGTACACTGTACAGGGACTGATAAGGTGACTCAGTATCCAATTTAGATATGTACCTAAGGTACATGGAATCCATTTTACAGAGAGAGCAGTAGGCCTGGGGTCCTGAATAGCAGGGCCCCAGGTCAACTAAGTCAGAAAACCAGCAAAACACCAGGCAAAAAGTTGGGGGCAACCATAGTCAGGGATCTACCTTCCTACATAACCCCCCCCCAAACGAAAGGAGATAAGGCTAGCCTTGCCAGGTAAGCCTATATTGCCTGAGTGGCCATATAAGGAAGTACCAGCACTGGCATGGTTACCCCCTATCTCATGGTCCACTAAGCAATCCCTCACCCTAAGGGTGTCTGAGGGTCTCCACCATAGGGAATCTCTACCTGTGGTGTGTTTTGGCAAAGTAAAAGGCTGGTGCTGAAATGGAGTACTGAAGTGAGGCTCCACTAATTTTGGGCTCAGCTTCCTCCAATCACTATCCACCATAGAGGCCTTTCTTTCCAAGACTGAGTTGTTTTGGGCTCTCAGGGTCAACCTCTGGCTACCTACAGCTGGAGGTTGGGTCCCTCTGTTTGGCTTACTGGAGGGACAGGTCAGGTCTGGGGCCCTCAGGTCCCAAGTTTGGCTGTGCCCAACAGTGTCCATCTGTGGGAGGTCCCTAACTAAATTTAAGGGGGATCCCTCAGGAGTTTGTTTTATTTTCACTTGGCTAGGACTACTAGCTTCAGTGCCCTTAATCTGCTGATTTGGGAATTCTTTTGGACAGGGGGCCCTTTGGGGTCCAACACTGGCCTCCCTGACCTCTACAGCCCTGGGCTGACTGAGGCAGGGTAGAGAGGGGCAGGTTACCTGCTCCAGACTGGGTCCCACCTTGGAAGGGTCCACTGACATCAGGGGTTCTGCCAGGCTAGGCCTGACTACCTCTGTGGCAGTTTCTTCACAAGGGGTCAGATCAGTTCCCTGAGGAGGCTGACCCTTTCCTAAAGTCTGGTGGGAGGGAGATTTCTCCTCCTCCTCAATGCTCTCTGTCTGAGTGGAGTGATCCATAGTTTCAGGCTTCACAACACTATCATCTGTCTGAGTTTGAGCTGTGACCATCACAACTCTCCCAACCTTTTCAGGAGGGGGCTCAGTTTGGGTGTGGGCTGTGACCATCACAGCCTTGACAACCTGTTCTGGGAAGGAAGTTGTCTGAGATTGGGTTGTGACTGGCACAACCCTCCTGACCTGTTCAGGGAGGACATCTTGGACTGGGGCTGTGACTAACACTGCCCCACTAACCTTACCAGGGATGTTTACCATTCTAGAATGGGTTTCTTGCTCTACTTCAGCCCAGGCTGAAAGCTCTAAATCATTCCCCAGTAGGCAATCTACAGGCAAGTTTGGTGACACTGCCACTCTCTTGTGGCCAGTGACACCTCCCCAGCTGAGATTGACCACTGCCATGGGATGATCTCTCTGTACTCCATCAATATTGGTCACCTGGTATGTGGCACCAGGTAAAAGTTGCCTTGAGGGGACTAGACTCTCAGTCACCATAGTGATGCTAGCCCCTGTATCTCTATAGGCCTCAACTTTTATACCATTGATGAGGGGCTCCTGTCTGTACTTGCCCAAAGTGTTGGGACAAGTTGTGAAGTTGGCAAACCCCATGCCAGTCTCACAGACAAGAGTATCTAAGTTTGGGGACCTGGTTAGGCCAGAGTCCCCAGGAACTCCCAAAGTAAATGCACCCAAATTCTTGGGGGCACTCCCACCACCTGGGGGATTACTACTAGTAGTAACAGGAGGTTTGGGAATGTTACTTGGGGGTATGTTTTCCTTGTTGTTATTCTTTGGGCAACTGCTGTCAGTTTTTAAATGACCCACCTGTTTACAGGGATAACAATAAGGTTTCTTCTGGTTATTGGAAGGATTCTGGGACCCACCCCCCTCAGAGGATTTTTGGGGCCCTGATGTGGTTTGATCTGTAGATTTATTCCCACCCTTCTCTTGGGGCTTGGTTGATTCCTTTTTCTGGTCACCACCTTGGTTCTTGGGCCTAATCCTGGTTCTGACCCATTTGTCTGCCCTCTTACCCAATTCTTGTGGAGAGGTCAGATCAGAGTCTACCAGGTGCTGGTGTAATAACTGGTTCTGACAATTATTTAAGACTTGCTCTCTCATAATTAGATTATACAATCCTTTGAAATCAGTAACCTTACTACCCAGTAGCCAGCCTTCCAAAGCCTTAGTGGCACAATCAACAAAGTCAGACCAGTCCTGAGACTGAGTTTTCTGGGTGTCTCTGAACAGCAACCTGTACTGCTCAGTGGTTAAGCCAAACCCATCAACCAGTGCATTTTTCAGGACCTGGTAATTGTTAGCATCCTCCACTCTTGTAGTGAGGAGCTTATCTCTACCTTTACCATCAAAGGAGAGCCACAGTATAGCTGCCCACTGACTCTGGGGAATGCACTGCACAGTGCAGGCCCTCTCCAGAGCAGCCATCCATTTCTGGATGTCATCCCCTTGCTTAAAGGGGGGCACTATTTTAGTCAGGTGTTTAGTATCTAAACCCTTCTCTCTATCTCTTGGGAGATTGCTGCCACCAGTGGGAGCTAACCCACTCATCTGCTGCTCTCTTGCCAGGGCAAGCTTCTCTTTGGCCAGGGCAATTTCTTCCCTTTCAATCCTCAGTTCAGCTTGTCTCATCCTAGCTTCATGCTCCCTTCTCTGAGGGGAAGTAAATCTCCTCTGTGGAGGATTCCTTCTCCCCTGAGAAGAGGCATTAGAGTGCAGAGATCTATTGGAGTCCCTAGAAAGAGATCTATCTCTCCTAACTCCAAGGTTAGGCCCACTTCGGGTTAGTACTGGGGGTCCCCCAGATCCTAGCCCAAGTAAGTCTAAGTTGGCCCTGGTTAGCCTTCTGACTACCTCAAGACCTTTGTCTACCTCATCCCCAGAGAGTTCCTCTTGATCCTCCTCCTCAACTGCAGTAGCAATGTTGGGGAGATCTGGATCCCCAGAGGTTCCCTCTAAGGCTGGCATGTTCTCATGTAACTGAGAAAGCTTTCTGGCATCATATGTCTCTAAGAGACCTATCAGAAATGGAATGGTGGGGTTAGACCCCTGCTTCAGTTTTCTGGAGACACAGATCTGTCTCATCTCCTGGAAACTGAGAGCTGCATATCTTGAAGTGACCTGTGGAGGGTCAACACTGACCAGGGGAGTCTCAGTAGAATCTCCCTGGGTAGACATGCTTTTCTAGTGAGGTGTAAGTGGTGCACTTACCTACACTATATGTTTGCCTACTGATCCCTTGCTAGAGTTGTAGTTTAGGGTGTGCTAGGCCCTAGGAGCTACAACAGCTGGTTCAGTAGAACTCAGAGTATTCTAAGCTAAGTTATATGTACCTTTAGTACTTATGTGATCTTTCACAAGATATTCTTAGGGCATGTGTGGTAAAACAACAGCAAGCTCAAATCCCAACCGCTGCTCACCAATGTGAGAAGTTGGCCTGATGTGCAGTGCTCACTATTCTAATGATCACTATATATCAGTCCAAACAACCCTTATTGATGATTGGTTGTAAGTCAACCTTATAGACCAGCTATCCTAGTAGCATGGATACGAGCAGTCTAAGGCTAAGACTCTAGAGGGCGTGTTAAGCCAGCTGTTTTACCATCACATTACCCCTTGAACACCCAGTGAAAGGACACCACACAAGTGTTATGAAAATAAACAATGTATTTATTAGAATCACAACAACCCTGTACTCTTTATGAGGACAGGGTGCTAGGCACACAACAAAACTCTTACGAAAATACTTAAGTTAGCACGTTATACACAAATGCCCGAGGGGCACGAAAAACCATATACTTAAAAAGTGGAATGCGAATTACTAGCAGGTAAGTAACAGTACTAATAGGCTTTGGAATCGCTAGGACTTGACTAGGGAATCGTTAGATTACTTCTAGGAGACCTAGGGGACTCGGGTGCAGAGTGTGCACTCTCACGCGGGATGCGGGACAAAGTCTATGGAGGCTAGTAAAGGCAAAGTTAGTGTTCACGGGCGAACCCGACCTGGTAGGAAGAAAACGACAGTGGATCCTGACCCTAGGATAGTGAGGCTATGCTGGGACACCGAAGTGCCGAAGTTACCTAGCCCAGGGGCTGCAGCTGCATAGGTCTGAAAAGACGTCGGGGATCTCGTTGCCGGACCAGGAGCCTGGAAGAAGGAAGTTGCTGGCAGGCGACCAGTGAAGGAAAGTTCGATGGATCCAAGCCTGGATCAAGGAAGAAGGAAACCTGAAAGCAGAGAGGACCAAGTTCTTGAATCACTAGCCAGTGATTAAGTGGGCACCAGGATGGCACCGGGCGAAGTCACCGCAGTCAGGTGAGTGGGCGCTGCTGGGCTCTGCAGTCTCTCGGACCAGGAGGCGTTGTCGGCGACCAGGATGGAGGTGCGAGCTGTCCCACGAAGGTTCTTGCTGTCGATGTCGCTGGACCCAGGATTGGGCAACAAGTCTTGGCAAATGCAAGGCCCACGCGGTGGACCTAAAATGGCGTCTTGGGCGGACCAGGAGGGTCCAGGGTACTTCTCCGATGGAGGGAAGCAAGGGCCAGTCTGGAGCAACCAGACCAGCAGCAGAAATGTCGTCGGGCGTCGTCAGGAAGGCCACAAGCCAGCGGGCTAGTAGCCAAACAACGCGGTGAGCAGCAAAAAGCAGAAGGGCCCCACGCAGATCGTGGAGATGCTGGGGGGCTGCACTTCGGTCCTGGAGCTGCTCAGGGTCGGGGCTTCTCGGACCCCAAAGCACTCACCAGGAATTCACTCGGCGGGCTTGCTGGAAAGAAGTCGTGCAGTCTTGCAGATGGCCGGTCCCTTGAGGTCTCGTCGCACCCACGGTTCTCAGCTGGGCTGTAAAGGCGGGTAGAGGTCAGAGGTGCCAGGGAAGCCGGTTCTCGTCGAGCTGGGCAGTCGGATTCCGGAGGAAGGACTTGCAGCAGACCGCAGTGTTCTTTAGATGGTGCCTGCGGATGCAGGGTGACTACTCCTTAGTCACAAGGGAGAAATCTTAGGAAGAAGTCTTGAGTTCCTTTCGTGGAAAGTAGTTTCAGGATTCAAAGATGATCTGATTTGGAAGGGGGCCAGTTCCTACCTTTATCCTGTAAAAAGGGGCTGGCACGCGACTAAGTCCTGCCCTATGGGTGGGACTAGGAGGGGGGTGGTTACACCCACTTCCTTGGCGGGCTTTTCCACAGCACAGGGTCTGGAGTGACCCTGGAACTGGTTCCAGCCAGCCTATGCACAGTGAGCACCGGGGTGCCACGTGCAGTCACCTTCCTCTAAAGCCCTGCCTACCTACAATACACAAAACCCTGTCTGGGACGGTGCTGGCACCGCCCCTGGCAGGAAACCCTTTGTCCTTATCTCCTGCTCTGGGAGGACTCCCAGCAGCAGGAGGGCAGACTTGTGTCTCGGTGGCAGCATCCATTTTGTGGAGCTGAGGCTCTGTTTGACTTTAACCGGGGTTAGGGGTTACATACATGTCGTGTCCCTCTAGAAGGGTGGAATGCTAACCCCGTCGCCAGAATTGGCGAGGGGTTAGTATTCCAATTCGTATGACACCTTACTCGACATGTTTTGATAAAGCGATACCAGAGTTGGCATATAACCGCGAGGATTATAATGCACTTAAGAGTATATGGTATGCGATATCATGGAAACGGCTAAGGGATGGATCCCGAAAGCCGCAGACAGGCTCAGCTCATGCCAGAGCACCATCTCACACGATTCCAAGCACTCTGCCTTCAGGATTGTTAAGGCCTGCCATAGGAGTGACTGATAGGAGATCTGTGTGTCCATTTTTAGGGTTAGATATAGGTATACTATATCTAAAGCAAAGGGTGATTACACCACCTTGCCCCAGCTGTCGTGCAGCCAGTTGTGTCAGATTTGGATGGCCAGCCAGGGGTGGCATAATACATGCTGCAGCCCCTGCTAGGCCCTGGGTACACCTATGCCCTGGGTACCTAAGGTACACTGTACAGGGACTGATAAGGTGACTCAGTATCCAATTTAGATATGTACCTAAGGTACATGGAATCCATTTTACAGAGAGAGCAGTAGGCCTGGGGTCCTGAATAGCAGGGCCCCAGGTCAACTAAGTCAGAAAACCAGCAAAACACCAGGCAAAAAGTTGGGGGCAACCATAGTCAGGGATCTACCTTCCTACAACAGCCAATTGAGCAACAAGAAACTCCAAGAACTTCTTGAAACTGTTGCAGGGCACCATAAATGGAAGGAGACTAACCCTATTGCTCCCGCCTGTAACCGGACTGTACTGTAAACAAATGCATAACCATGAAAGTACACAAGTTAAGTTTTTCAGCAGCAGTACTTTATTAAAGTTCTGTGTACATATGCTGACACATGCACAGTTGATATAAAAATACTTACTGGATGCAACTGATTGCATCTGCATAAAATAAATAATATTATTTTAAAGTCCATATGTACATAATATCTAGACCAAGCTCACGATGGAAATAAAAGTATCCAAGAACTTAAGGCCGAGAATGGAAAGTGATGAGATGTTGTTTAGACATCTGTTATAGTCTTAGTCTGCATCATAATCTCCGGTTTCAAACAAGTCTGTAGGAACATGCTGTTTTAGGTTTTACTTTTTGTACCATCTTGTTGTGACAGCCAGCCTTTGAGCGCTCATAATTGCTACATTATAGTCTGGATTCCTTAATCCTACCTAACCTACATACATACCCGATTATAAACACAGGGGTTTCGTTTCCATTTAGTTGCCACTATTTTATGCTACTAGTACTACAGTTGTACAATATAGTTTTGCAAGCATTTATGCACCAGCACCGTCGATGTGCTGAACATTACATAAAAAGATAAACTAAGTGACACCGGCGTCGCGTGCGCAGCGCTGCGTGGGGGCTGACTTACTTATGTTGAGTGATGCTGCTGCCCAGCCATGATGTGCAGCACAGTGACGGCCACTACTGCCAGTCAGTGCCTGTCTTCATCCAGGCAGAGCTGGCTCAGGCTGCCAGCCACTCTGACTTTCACGTCAGCGTTAACGTATTCCTCATAGAAATAAGTTACCTAGAAATAAATAATACTGCTGTCAAACTGGTAACCCAGTTCTAAAGTCAGCAGCTCTAGACGTTAACTCCACTTCCTCTCCAAGAGACTCGATTTTTTACTACACATTTTAAATTCGCACACATTCCCTCCCGGATAAAACGTAATTGGGCCCAAACACCATCACTGCGCTCCTATACAATCAGCAGCCTTTAGAGTTTTCGGACCCTCATCAAACGGACAAAGCTGCTACCTACATAAAATATCTATGGGCAATTAAACTGAAAAGTCGTTGGAGTGCTTACTATTCGCACTTCTCCAGTGCCAGTGTTATGCTCTCGCACCACACCAACTCTTCTTTAGTTTAAACGATGAAGCGAGAACTAAAAGCAATCAAAACCCGCAAGGGTGATGCAGACTACTTAATGTTCCGATTAGCGGTAATTCCAACACTCGGAGTCCATTCGCCCCACTGATCGAAATGGACGAGGAAGTAAAGCATGTTGTGTGGTGGCTGTGATGGGCGAGCATCATTCAGCTCTCTGGCAAACCGCTTGGACACAGGCTCTTAGTTGTCTGTTGCTGCTACGAAAAGCTGAAAGTTCACAAACATCATTAATAGAGTCACATTTGATTAAGGTTGCAAAGTTGTGGGTGGAAATTCTTGCAAAAGATGTTTTATGCAAAAGAATTCTCTGCGGAAACCTATTTTTCGATACATTTTCTGCACTAAAAGTGAGTTTTGCTGAGTTTATGGGCAAACTCAGATGACTTTATTTTTGTAGATTGCACTTCAAATGTAGGAACGTTTGTGAAGGTCACAAAGTTTTGAAATGTGTGAACATCTGTGGAAGAAAAACGTCAACATTAATTGCGCCCCTAATTGTAACTTAACCTGAGCCGGCCGGAATCTCTGGAATTACATGTTCACAGTTTCCGTTCGAGTGGACAAAACAAATTAACACCGAATCAATAAATCACCCCCACACCCAAAGTTCAAAGGGGGAGGGGGGTGTCTTCTAGCACTGTAGCAGCACATGCGTCTGCCGTCACCCGTCCCTACAGGTGTTCGTGTGAAGGTTTGTATGTGGTTTCATTCCCTTGTATTTTGTCCCTACACGCCGCGCACACAATTTTAGCTCCGTGCATCTGCGGTCGGTTGTGAACCTTAGGGACCGGAGGTGCTTTGGCCCGGACTCTTCTATTATCTACCCTGCGACAAATTAATGATCCTATCATGATTTCATTTGAGAGGCTTTGTCCCGCATTAAACTCTCACTTGAAAATAGTAAGTCCAGTCGTCGGACACTCCTCGCCTCGGCCGTCCGTGCTCGTCCTGCTGGTGGGCTGGCCACAGACCTTTCGCCGGCTCAGCTGCCAAGATGTCAACTGCTGCTGCAGCCTGGTTTGCCGGGCGCATGCCGCCCACACCGCAATCGATTCCTGCGGCGGGCGGCCTGTCAGCCCATCATGGCATGAGAGAGGCTGCTGTGAGGCAGCCCGCACTTTCAGATTCCCCCGCCGCTGCTTTACTTCTGTTCAGGGCCGGACGTGACGGCACTCTAGTACCGCCACACATCCTGATTTAATCCCAGCCCCCTGGTGACACACCCGGTCGGTGATTGGCTGCAGTATCGGCGGAGAGGGCAGGCAGCCCGGCTCGGCCCCCCACAGTGTCATGAGCCGCCCTGGTCTGTGGTGTAGCAGCCACGATAATTTGCCGCATTCTGTTTCCAGGGCCCTGCCTGGAGCCTCGCCGCAGCCTGGCAGCAGGTGGCAAAATTATGCGTGACAATTCATTTCAGTGCGGTGATGCGGATCACCGCACTGAAATGCGTGAGCGTCACACCTGTTGCGTGACGCTTGGCAGGACTGCTCATCATTACCTGAAGTTATGAAAATGTCACACGTAGCAATCTGAAACATTGACAGCAATGGGTTAAACCATTAACTTACATTAAGTAAAGGGGAGGAAATTTTAAGCGACAAACACCTAAAATAAAGGCATTTTGGACTTGAAAAATCAGGTGTCTCGCTTCTGAATCGGTGTATGGTGTGGTTTGCAGCTTGAAGCGCAAAAGAGCAGCCACCTACAAAGCATTCCCATTATTTGGCTTGTGTTTTAGGGTTGTAAATGAAACGGAATGTAAAAATCAAAACACCGAACAAAGTTGACATGAAATAAAAAACGTTATTAAATATTGTAAAATACCGCATTCGGAAGACGAACATTTTTAACTCGTTTTCATGTAAATATTCCAGTTTTTATCTTACATCAGCAATAGTTCAATGAAAAGGAACGATTACAAGATGGCCGCTGGGTTCGCTTACATAGTTCTGGGTTAACTCATTCTTTCGCTTTACATGTTGGGGTATGACACGATTATTGCTTTTCAGTCCTCTGTTTTCGTTTATGAGGAGCAGAGAAGTCAGGTGGCGTAGGGCCCTTGGGCAAAGTGGCCGTGGGACACGCCCCCTTCAGGCAGCCAGAAAGCGGCAGATCCCGGGATGGCACTGTGTAGTCGCACTCTACTGTTGGTGACTATCGGCACCATCGCCTTCTTGTACCTGGGTGTCTCGAGGCGCCACGAGCTAGGTAACTTAATTCTTCGTGTCCACGGACTGCCTGCTAGTAGTCCTACAGTCTTGCTCCATTACAGGTGGATGCATGGCGGAAGTAGACAGTAGAATCTGCATAGACGTGTCATACTCCACGTTTCAGCTTTGGATGGATATCTGCTTTTTTTTTTTTTTTTTTAAATCCCCTACCCATGTCAAACAAGCTATGCAATAGGTATTGCATTTAAGCGAGTTTGAGCTATTGGCCATGTAAATGACAATGCATTGTATTTATGTTTTGGTTTTTAAAACATAAATAAAAGGCATTGCCAATAGCTTAAAGTCACGTAAATGCGAGACCTATTGCATTGCAAATGCTTGTTTCTGAATGCTAGTTGTTGCTCATAAAGTTATTTGAAAATGGTGACTGGATAAGTTTTTCCTACAACATAGTCACATTTTTAACATAACACTTACATTGCCCATATAATAGTGACATATCTCATTCAATGTCTGCACCCACGGGGAATAGAATCTAAGAACAACCTGAGCTATGAAGCAATCTCAGCATCATTATATGCATTGCATTTACAGATTAAAACCTTGCATTTACATTGCAGCTTGTTTCGAGGGGTGCCAACACTCTGTGCTTGTATATATTGGTGGTGGTGTAGTTAAATAGTATTCAGACCCATCGCTGTATACATATGCCTCCATGCTCTAGTGGTGATCCATGTGATGAAGGTTGGGAGTGGTGTTAGTTGTCAACCACTAAGTGTGTCTTAAATAGCCGATGCAGATTTACTCATACGTTACAATTGTTTTTAAACACAACAAACTCATTCTACATATTGATGTTTGGAAATGTTTTAAATAGCAGAGCACTGACATCCAAATATCCTCCAGGCCTTATGTTATGTGAGACATTTTATACACTGGAAGATACTAGAACGGGCATGTATGCTACTCCATTCGGGAAGGTAGATGGTTGTGTTTAGGACTGTGATTGGTGGAATGACATTCTGTGGAGCCCTGCAGGGATATGACCTTCTTTGGTAGTGTGTTGAATGCTAAATACGTTGTCCTGGATAAAGCTGGGCAGCTGAGATCTCAGCTTGGAGTGTAGAGTTTGTTATGCTGTGTAAGGATTAAAGGTCTTTTCCTTTGAAGTTTTTAAACGTTATTAACAACATTGGCTGAGAGCCATTGATGGTTCCCCATGGGTAATTAAAAAAACATGTTATAGTGCTGATATTTAACATGTTTTCTATTTAATTGAAACATGAAGACATTTAGCAAAATACCAGTCCTTTGAATAATAAACCAGTAGACAGGCGGACACATAAATTGAATACAACTGCCTGCCTGTCTAGATACACCTGTGATTAAGTCTTTTTTTGTGATTGAACAGCGAGGGAGAGGGGCAATGATATTAATGATTCCCTAGCTGCACCCTTCTTCCTTATCACAGGCTGGGGGTCAATGCGTTTCGAACCACTGGTAAGTTGAGGGTTCTCCTCAGGACGTGGACTGGGTGAATCCTTATCTGCAGAAATCGCGCAGGAACTGCAGGGGTGTAGGATGGCTTCACACAGATTGGAATTCCTGGACTTGAAAAAAGTCAACAACAGTCGAAGACATATTTGTTGGACGCTCACGGGTAAATCGGAAGATCATGGGAGAGGGGCTGCTGACCTTTGAGTCGAAATCAAGCCCGAACAGGATTCAGTCTGTTCAGCGGTCTCCGGCGTTAGTTTCTCAATAAACAAGTCATAAAATTTTTACAGAGTTTCTTTAACTTATATTGCACAGCTGCTCACCAAGCTAAAACTTAAAAAAAAAAGTATTATTAATCACAGGGGGAATCTATTGTATGTGCAATTCATTAGTACCAGTGTAACAATCAACTACAGCAATAAGCAACTGAAAGATGACCAATCAACTTTTGCAAAGGGCCTTCCACTTCACGGGAACACATGTTGCAATATTTTTTGGTAATTTATGATCCAGTTGAGCTAGAAACAATTTTATGGGGTTAAAATATACGGATTATGCAGCAGATGATGGAGTATGCAGCAAATGCAGCAAATCCATAACTATGCAGAAAACGCAGCATCCGTGGAATTGCTTAATTCTAGTGGCCCTGGTTATAGGGAGAGAGAATGATAAAGCGACTGATACAGTTGATAGAAAAACATGTTACATACAGAAAAGCATTAACAAATAATGGGAGTGAAAAAGAGATGGGAGACAGAGAAAAGAAAGAGTGGCAGCTGTGAAAAAGTTAGAGGGACAGCTGAGACTTAGAGACAAGATAAGGAGACAGATGTGAGAAAGAGAAAGTAAATACTACAGAGAGGAAGACAGGAGACATAGAGGTGCTTACAAGGCACAAATGAGAAACACAAGGCGAGAGTGCGGTGTTAAAACACGGGTAGGTGAGAAGGGAAGAACTGAGAATGGGAGAGACAGGTTAGAGGGGCGATAATGAAACAGAAACAAGTCAGAAAGTGACAAGTAAAAGAGGTGAGTGAGCGGCCAGTGGCAGATTTGTAAAAGGATAGGCAAGAAAGACAGCAGAGAGAGAGAGGGGGAGGCAAGATGAAAAGGGGCGATAACAAAAGGGGAGAAACAACTGATGGAGAGGGGATGAAAGGAGTGAAGAATGACAGAAGAGCTACAGGTAGAAAGGACCAGGGTGAGGTGCATGGTGGGCGACTAGCCAAGGAGAGAATGACAGGAGAGAAGTGAGACACAGTGCAGGTGGGACAGTGTGAGAAGTTGGCCTGGTATATGATGTTCACTATTCTAGTGAGCACCTTGCACCAGTCCAAACAACCCTTATGGTGGTGGTTGTAAAGTCAACCTTATAGACCAGCTATCCTAGGGGTAGCATGGACAAAAGCAGTCTTAGGCTAAACTCAAGAGGGCATGTGAAGCCAGCTGTTTTACCATATGCAAACCTTTTAATATCAAATGAAAGGACACCACACAGGTTATATATTCAAAATATATATGTATTTATTTCTAAATAAATCCCCTTAACTCTTTATTAGCACAGGAGCACAAGCGTATAACAAATTACTTAATATAACATACAAAAGTTGCACAATTATGGATAGGCCCTGGTGGCCCGTAAAACCATATACTAAAATAGTGGTATAAGAACCACGTCACAAACAATGGTTAGGCCTAGGGCCTTGGGAATCGCTGGGGCTACACTGGACTAACAGCAGTTAGGACGTAGGAGGCCCACAGGATGCGGGTGCAGTGTCTAAATGCACACCCGTGCACCAATAGAAGTCAATGGTGCGTAAAAGTTAGAAGGTTGCAGATTTGTAAGTCTTCCGACTGGACTAGAACTTAACCACTTAAAACTAGGACACTAGGGATGTAAATCTCTACTGGAGCACCGCAGTACTCGCGTTACCTCACCCACAGGAAGCGGGTGCATAGGTGTCAAAGTGTGTCGGGTTTCGTCGTGGATTTCTATAGAGCCTTGGAGAAAAGATGCTGCAGGCGACCAGGAGAGAAGAGTCCGGTTGGATCCAAGGGTGGATCGAAGATGTAGAGTACCTGAAAGCAGAGGGGACATAGTCTGGGTCACTAGCCAGTGACCAGGAAGGAACCAGGCGATGTCGGGTTGCGATCAGGTGATGTCGTGAAGCTTGTCTCCGCTGCCACGTGGACCAGGAGGTATCGACGATGACCAGATGGTGGACACGGACTGTCCCACGAAGGCTCTCGCTGTCGGCGGTGTCTGATCTCGATTCGGAGTCAACAGGCCTTGGCAAATGCAACCCACGCAGAAATCGAAGATGGCTTCTGGATAAGATCAGCAAGGTCTGATGGGCTGCTCCTTTTCAGGGGAGCAGGGGCCAGTCTGGTGCGACCAGACCAGCGTTGTAAATTCAAAGGTTCGTCGTCACAGAGGCCACTAGCCAACGGGCAAGTGACCGGACAGACGCGTCGAGCAGGAACATGCAAAAGGGCCCCACGCAGCACTCGGTGAGTGTGGAGAGGTGATCTTCGGACGCAAAAGCTGCTCGGGGCTGGGGCTTCTCAATCCCCAATGCACAGCTTCGAGGGTGCCTCGGGAGCTGCACAGGAAGCACTTCTCTGGCTTTCCAAGATGGCCGGTCCCACGTCTCACGTTGCATCCATGGGTTTCAGCTTTGCTGTGGCTGTGGATCGGGCTGTTGGAAGTCTGGAAGTCCGGGTCTTGTCGATCTCTGTCGTTCGAACTCCGGCGGGAGCAACAACAAAGCAAACCATTGAGCGCTTGATGGTGCCTGCTTGCACAGGGTGGTCACTCCTTGATGTCAGTTTGGACGGCCAGCCAGGGGTGGCAAAAGATATGCTGCAGCCCCTGGAAGGCCTTGGATGCACCTATGCCCTGGGTACCTATATTACACTGTACAGGGGATCATAAGGTGACCCAATCCCAATTGGTTATGTACCTCGGGTACATGGAGTCCATTTTACAGAGAGAGCAGATAGCCTGGGGCCCTGATTAGCAGGATCCCAGGCCAACTAAGTCGAAAACCAGCTAAACACAAGGCAAAAAATCATGGGTAACCATAGTCAGGTATCCACCTTCCTACACCCCCCCCACCCAAACGAAAGGAGATAAGGCTATACTTGACCAGGTAAGCCTATATTGCCTAAGTGGCCATATAAGGAAGTACATGCACGGTTACCCCCTGTCTCATGGTCCACTAAGCAATCCCTCACCCTAGGGGTATCAGAGGGTCTCCACCATAGGGAATCTGTACCTGTGGTGTGTTTTGGCAAAGTAAAAGGCTGGTGTTGAGATGGAGTACTGAAGTGAGGCTCCACTAATGTAGGGCTCAGCTTCCTCCAATCACTATCCACCATGGATGCCTTTCTTTCCATGACTGAGTTGCACTGTGCTCTCAGGGTCAACCTCTGGCTGCCTACAGTTGGAGGTTGGGTCCCTTTTGTTGGCTTACTGGAGGGACAGGTCAGGTTTGGGGCCTTTGGGTCCCATGTTTGGCTGTGCCCAACAGTGTCCATCTGGGGGAGGTTCCTAACTAGGTGTAAGTGAGATCCCTCAGGAGTTGTTGAAGTTTTTACCTTGCTAGGGCTGCTAGCTTTGGTGCCCCTAATCTGCTGATGGGGTGTTCTATTGGACAGGGGGCCCTTTGGGGTCCACTGGCCTCCTTGACCTCTGCAGCCTTGGGCTGACTAAGGCAGGGTAGAGAGGGGCAGGCTACCTGCTCCAGACTGGGTCCCACCTTGGAAGGGTCCACTGACATCAGGGGTTCTGCCAGGCTAGGCCTGACTACCTCTGGGGCAGTTTCTTCACAAGGGGTAAGATCAGTTCCCCGAGGAGGCTGATCCTTTCCTAAAGTCTGGTGGGAGGGAGATTTCTCTTCCTCCTCAAGGCTCTCTGTTTGTGTGGAGTGATCCATAGTTTCAGGCTTCACAACACATGAATCTGTTTGAGTTTGGGCTGTTACCATCACAGCCCTGCCAGTCTGTCTAGGGAAGGAGTCTGCTTGGGATTGGGCTGAGACTAGCAGAGCCCTACCAACCTTTTCAGGGAGGATATCCTGAGCTGGGGCTGTGGCCATCACAGCCCCACTAACCTTTCCTTGGAGATTTACCATTTTAGAATGGGTTTCTTGTTCTACCTCAGCCCAGGCTGAGATTTCCAGATCATTTCCCAGTAGACAATCTACAGGCAAGTTTGTAGACACTGCCACTCTCTTGGGGCCAGTGACACCTCCCCAGCTGAGATTAACTACTGCCATGGGATGATCTTTCTGTACTCCATCAATATTGGTCACCTGGTATGTGGCTCCAGGTACAAATTGCCTTGAGGGGTCTAGATTCTCAGTCACCATAGTGATACTAGCCCCCGTGTCTCTATAAGCCTCAACTTTCTGACCATTGATGAGGGGCTCCTGTCTGTACTTGCCCAAAGTGTTGGGACACGCAGTGAGGTTGGCAAACCCCATGCCATTTTCACAGACAAGAGTAGCTGTTGTAGGGGACCTGGTTAGGCCAGAGTCCACATGAGGTCCAAAAGTAAACCCAGCCAAACTCTTGGGGGCACTCCCACCACCTGGGGGATTACTACTAATAGTAACAGGAGGTGAGGTAGTCTTACTTGGAGGAACATTTTCCTTATTGCTGGCCCTTGGGCAACTGCTGTCAGTTTTCCAGTGGCCAGGCTGTTTACAGACATGGCAATAAGGTTTCTTTTGGTTAGAGGAAGTGTTTTGGGACCCACCCCCACCATTGGAGTTTTGGGGCCCTGTCAAAGACTTGTCTTTTGATTTATCCCCACCTTTCTCTTGAGCCTTGGAATTATCCTTCTTTTGGTCACCACCCTGATTCTTAGGCCTAATCCTGGTTCTGACTCATTTGTCTGCCCTCTTACCCAATTCTTGTGGAGAGGTCAGATCTGAGTCCACCAGGTGATGGTGTAAAAGCTGGATTTGACAATTACTAAGGATCTGCTCCCTCATAATCAAATTATACAATCCTGTATAGTCATGTACTTTGCTGCCCAGTAACCAACCTTCCAGAGCCTTAGTAGCACAATCTACAAAATCAGTCCAGTCCTGAGTCTGAGCCTTTTGGGTATCCCTGAACAACAACCTGTATTGCTCAGTGGTTAAGCCAACCCCATCAATCAGAGCACTCTTCAGGACAGTGTCGTTTTTAGCATCCTCATGTCTAACAGTGAGGAGCGTGTCTCTTCCTTTTTCTGAAAAGGAGAGCCACAAGATTGCTGCCCACTGATCTTGGGGAACCTGCTGTACCATGCAGGCTCTCTCCAGAGCAGTCATTCATTTGTGGATGTCATCCCCATCTTTGTAGGGGGGCACAATCTTACTCCGATTTCTATGATCATAGGACCTGTCATTATCCTTAGTGATATTGCTGCCACCAGTGGAATCTAATCCACGTAACTTTTGCTCCATTGCAAAAGCAAGTTTAGCTTGGGCCAGGGCTGTTTCCTCTTTCTCTATCTGAAGGTGGACAGCTCTCATCCTAGCCTCATGTTCTCTTCTCTGAGGGGAAGTCATTCCCCTGTGAGAACCCCTTGAGGCATTAGAAAGGAGAGACTCCCTGGAAGGAGATCTTTCTCTTCTATTGCCTGGATTAAGTCTACTATTAGGTCTGGGAAGGTGCAACCCTTCTCCATTCCCATGTAAACTTAGGTTAGCCTGGCTAAGCCTCCTGACCTAAACCTGGCCATCCCCCTGATCATCTGAATCATCTTCATCTACCTCTTCAGCCTCAACTTCTGGGGTGATGGAATCATCTTCTGTGGGGTTACTCCTTCTCCTGTATTACCTGAGGGGCCTGCTCCAGAAGCCTTCTCAAGATCAGCTGTCTCTAGGACTCGTATCAGAATTGGGATGGTAGGGTAATGACCCTTTTTCAACCTCCTTGAGGCACACAAGGCACTCAATTCTCGGAAGCTGAGTTTTTCATAGCTGGAGGGTGCCCTGGGAGGGTCACTTTCCACAGGTAGAGAACTAGCTGGTTCACCTGTGCCAGACATGACTAGTGAGGTGTGGTGTGTGCACCTACCTACACTAAGGGGCTCATTATGATCGCGGACGGACTTGAGTCCGTCCGCGACCATCGAGGAGGAGGGAACCTCCGCATGGCTTGCGGAGTTCCCTCCTCTCCAATTAGGATGTGCCCGCCACCCTGGCGGTCACATCCTCTATTTTTAACATTGCGGCGGGTGCAGCTTCAAGCTGCACCCTCCGCAATGTTAAAAATGCATACATTGCATTTGTATGCAGAAAGCGGCAGGCACCGCGCGGTGCAGGGGGTACCATAGGTACCCCCCATAGGTACCCCCCATGTGCACCCCCCACCCCCCCTTCACCCAGGGGGCCCGCAACAGGCCCCCGCAGTGAAGCTCCGTATGCTTTTCCACGGCGGAAAACCCGCCATGGAAAAGCATTTCTTTTTGGGCATCCTAATATGGCTGGCGGTGTCTGAGAGACACCGCCACCATATTAGGGCTTTTCCGCCGCGGTTGTAAGCCAACCGCGGCGGAAAAGCTGCAGACGTAAACCTGGACCCACCAGTCTTCCTAATGTGGCGATGGGTCTTTGGTGGGTCCGCTGCGGTTTTTCCGTATCCTCCGGGCCGGCGGTGGCTTCCGCCGGCCCGGAGGATACGGAAAAAACGGTATCCTAATCTGCCCCTAAGTGTTTACCTACTAAACCTCCCTAGGAGTTGTAGTCAGGGTGTGCCAAGCCCTTTCCTCTACAACAGCTAAGTTCAGTAGAACTTAAGTATTTTAAGCTTTGTTATATGTACCCATGGTACCTAATGTGATCTTTTCAAATGACAAAAAAGATTACAATGGTAAAACAACAGCAAGCTCAAATCCCAACCGCTGCACACCAATGTGAGAAGTTGGCCTGGTATATGATGTTCACTATTCTAGTGAGCACCTTGCACCAGTCCAAACAACCCTTATGGTGGTGGTTGTAAAGTCAACCTTATAGACCAGCTATCCTAGGGGTAGCATGGACAAAAGCAGTCTTAGGCTAAACTCAAGAGGGCATGTGAAGCCAGCTGTTTTACCATATGCAAACCTTTTAATATCAAATGAATGGACACCACACAGGTTATATGTTCAAAATCTATATGTATTTATTTCTAAATAAATCCCCTTAACTCTTTATGAGCACAGGAGCACAAGCGTATAACAAATTACTTAATATAACATACAAAAGTTGCACAATTATGGATAGGCCCTGGTGGCCCGTAAAACCATATACTAAAATAGTGGTATAAGAACCACGTCACAAACAATGGTAAGGTCTAGGGCCTTGGGAATCGCTGGGGCTACACTGGACTAACAACAGTTAGGACGTAGGAGGCCCACAGGATGCGGGTGCAGTGTCTAAATGCACACCCGTGCACTAATAGAAGTCAATGGTGCGTAAAAGTTAGAAAGTTGCAGATTTGGAAGTCTTCCGACTGGACTAGAACTTAACCACTTAAAACTAGGACACTAGGGATGTAAATCTCTACTGGAGCACCGCAGTACTCGCGTTACCTCACCCACAGGATGCGGGTGCATAGGTGTCAAAGTGTGTCGGGTTTCGTCGTGGAGTTCTATGGAGCCTTGGAGAAAAGATGCTGCAGGCGACCAGAATAGAAGAGTCCGGTTGGATCCAAGGGTGGATCGAAGATGTAGAGTACCTGAAAGCAGAGGGGACAGAGTCTGGGTCACTAGCCAGTGACCAGGAAGGAACCAGGCGATGTCGGGTTGCGATCAGGTGATGTCGTGAAGCTTGTCTCCGCTGCCACGTGGACCAGGAGGTATCGACGATGACCAGGTTGTGGACACGGACTGTCCCACGAAGGCTCTCGCTGTCGGCGGTGTCGGATCTCGATTCGGAGTCAACACGCCTTGGCAAATGCAACCCACGCAGGAATCGAAGATGGCTTCTGGATCAGACCAGCAAGGTCTGATGGGCTGCTCCTTTTCAGGGGAGCAAGGGCCAGTCTGGAGCAACCAGACCAGCGTTGTAAATTCAAAGGTTCGTCGTCACAGAGGCCACTAGCCAACGGGCAAGTGACCGGACAGACGGGTCGAGCAGGAAAATGCAAAAGGGACCCACGCAGCACTCGGTGAGTGTGGAGAGGTGATCTTCGGTGCAAAAGCTGCTCGGGGCTGGGGCTTCTCAATCCCCAAAGCACAGCTTCGAGGGTGCCTCGGGAGCTGCACAGGAAGCACTTCGCTGGGTTTCCAAGATGGCCGGTACCACGTCTCACGTCGCCTCCACGGGTCTCAGCTTTGCTGTGGATCGGGCTGTTGGAAGTCTGGAAGTCCAGGTCTTGTCGATCTCTGTCGTTCGAGCTCCGGTGGGTGCAACAACAAAGCAAACCGTTGAGCGCTTGATGGTGCCTGCTTGCACAGGGTGGTCACTCCTTGACCACAAGGGAGATTCTTCAGTCTTCTACATCGAGTAGGATGTCTAAGGGTCCAGAGTTTTGTTTCAAAGTTTCAGTCAGGATTATCTAAAGTCTATGGACACAGCTCCTACCTTTATTCCAAATCAAGGGGCTGGATTACCTGCTAGGTCCCTCCTATGGGTTGGACCCAGGAAGGGGGTGGTTACACTCCTTTCCCTTTATCCAGTTTCGCGCCAGAGCTGGGGCTGGAGTGCCCCAGCACCTGTTTGAACTGGGCTACGCATGGGACACCTTGTGTGCCCCAGGCAGTGTCTAGTTTCATTCAGCCCTCCCTGCCCCAATCCACTGTCTCCTGTCTGGGGTGGTGCTAGCACCTCTCTGTGCCTGGAAACCTTTTGTCCAGGCCTCCCCTGCCGGAGTTTCGGTCAGCAGCAGGAGGCCAGACTTGTGTCTGTGGCAGCAGCATTCATTTTGTGATGCTGAGGCTCGGGTTAGTTTTAACCGGGTTTACTGTTAGCAACATGTCTTCTCCCTCTAGAAGGGTGGAATGCTACCCCCGTTGCCAGAATTGGCGAGGGGGTAGTATTCCAAAGCGTATGACACCTTACACGACATGTTTTGATAAAGCCAAACCAAAGATAGCATCTAACCACAAGGATTATAATGCACCTAAGAGTATATGGTATGGCAATACCCTGGAACAGCTATAAGGACATGGTTTCGAAAGCTGCAGACAGGCTCAGCTCATGCTAGAGCACCATCTCACATAAAACCAAGCACTCTGCCTCCATAATTGTTAAGGCCTGCCATAGGAGTGACTTATAGGTGTATAGGTGTCCAGATATAGGTTTAGACATAGGTATACTATATCTAAGCAAGGGGTGATTACACGACCTTGCCCCAGCTGAGTTATCAGCCAGTTGTGTCAGTTTGGATGGCCAGCCAGGGGTGGCAAAAGATATGCTGCAGCCCCTGGTAGGCCTTGGATGCACCTATGCCCTGGGTATCTATAGTACACTGTACAGGGGCTCATAAGGTGACCCAATCCCAATTGGTTATGTACCTAGGGTACATGGAGTCCATTTTACAGAGAGAGCAGATAGCCCGAGGCCCTGATTAGCAGGATCCCAGGCCAACTAAGTCGAAAACCAGCTAAACACAAGGCAAAAAATCTGGGGTAACCATAGTCAGGTATCCACCTTCCTACAGACAGCTTGTGCATGTGGAATAGCTCGGCCTTCCTGAAATTGGTGGATCAAGGTGACATGGAGTGTGAGGACCCCCATCCCAAGTTTTCTTTAGAACACTACTCCAATCCCTTCTCATTCCCTTTATTCATCTTCTGTCCCTCTCATACTACCATCCCTCTACTTCCCTAAAACCATCACCACTTTCACACTTTTTCTGGTAATCTCATTTTTCTGGGAAAACCTGCTCTTTGGCCTAGGGTGTCATTGTACTAGAGGGCACATGCGCAGTGACTCACCAGAGTGCAGGCATGCCACGAGAAGCAAAGAGAATGGTAGAATTGTCATGTCTTGAAGCTGCCGAAACCCTCAATGCACCCTGTCCAGATAAGATCTGCGCGGCCCAGTGCTATCTGGGAGAGCAGCAGCTGCGCGCATTTATACAGCAAGGGGCGACTTGTACACGCAGCAGTCCCAAAGGAGGCGTAGTGCCAGTAGTACACAGAGTGACGCAGGCATGCTTCTGGCTCACACTGACGCAAGATTACTGTTTGTTGATGTTACGAGATCTCTATCATCACCTAACGAGCCCCATTGCTTATTCTAAGTAGTGGTTGCAGGTGGTTGGCATCAGCACTCCTTTTTAGGGACGGGAACTTATTTGTCATTGTCTTATCTGGCAAGCGCAGAAAAGGCAGGCTGAGATCGAGCGCGCGAAAGTGAAAGCGCAGTGGGAGTGCACAAAAGTGAAAGCTGAGATCGCCAGAGAAGAGACGCCGTGCGCGTGCACATCTGCTGTCCTCCGTATGCGTGCACATCTCCTGTCCTCCTTCGGCAGAAAGTCTGCTTGGCACGAGCAGAGAAGGCAGGCTAAGATCCAGAGGGTGAAAGTGAAAGCGCGCGAAAGCTGAGATCGCCAGAGAAGAGACTCCGTGCGCATGCACATCTGCTGTCCTCCGTACGCGTGCACATCTCTTGTCCCCCTTCAGCAGAAAATCAACGATAATGGATCTTGCCAATCCAGCAGCGCATGCACTGTGTCGCTAGGCGAGACCTAAAAACAGGTGTGGTACCCTCCAGCTTTAGAAAGTTTTTGTAAAGTATCCAATTAAAAATGCGAGAGTTTTCCCTTCATCCATACATAATATATCCTGCAGAGTCTGCATTGCAGACTACAGAGCTTTTAATCTGTCAGTTCAAATGAATATTACGACTCACTTTCAAATTATACGAATAGATCTGAATATTTATTTCCCAATGTTGTAGTAAAAAAACAGATTTTGTTTTTAAATAAGTGTTGCATGTCAAATGGGATACGCTCCTCGACAGCTATTCATTTTGAGGTCACTGCGCTGCAGCCGGAGTGCGGTATATCATAATCAAAGTAATAAAAATTGCCTGTCAAGCTGTCCATGTGGGCGGAGGAAGTATCGTTTTTGGAAGGTGCGGAACCACAATTGTAGTTTCTGTTAGTTTCCAAAGAAATTGCGTGACTTGTGCAAATTACTGCAGGGAGCTGGGTGCTTACCAATCACAACGCTGCATTGCAGTGTTATGATTCGTCAGTGGGGCCTGACTGTGCTTCCCGTTCAGAGGAGAGCAGGAGCAGAGACGCAGGACCTGCAAATAGTGCACACTCAAGCCTCCCTCCCCTGCGACACTCCCCCACACGACACTCCAACCCGCGACACTCCCCCCACAACAATCCCCCCACAACAATCCCCCCAACACTCCCCCCGCGACACTCACCCCCGCGACACTGGTACATACCCCAGTGAAAGAACTGATTTCAACAAAAGCAAACCTACCATCAGTACAGTCCATAAGTGCATTTAATACAATGTTGGAATAGAAATGTTTTAGCTGTATTATTTATGCATTGCACGTTTTAAGTTAGCATTTGCAGCACCATTTTATATTCAGCAGCTATTTTGAGTTATGATTGCAACTAACTTCTGTCTCAATGCCCCAACTGAAATGAGCTGTGATCATTTTCCTTTCCAATATTGAGTCTTGCTGTATTAATGAATACACTGTTCTTATTAGTGCATACCTTTCCCACTAGATAGGCCTGCTCGCACCCTTAGAGCGGCGGGCACAGGCAGAGTGACCTTGGCGCTGAGATAGCATGTCCCTGGTCTTAGAATCGAGACTCATCCTTCTGTATTCCCTTTCTTCGCCAGCTACCAACTGGAAAATTCCAATCAGCTTGTGTCTTTATTGGTTCTGAACTGTACATAATGTATCGCCATGCTTGCTGAAGTCAGTCCCCTCTGCAGCAATCTCAGAAGGCTGGTCAGACTGGACTTCGCTTGAGTGTACTTGAATAAAATATACTTGGTTTGTATTCTCTACTGTTTGACCCACTCATCATTTGTATGGAAGATTGAGAGGTGGTTGCGAGTGACCTGGGTGGCCCTATTTGGGTCACTTCCTTCAGTTGGCGCCCCAATAGGGACTCCATCGGGTGACCCATCCTCGCCCTCGGATGGGTGAGGAGGTCGGGGCCATCGTCGGGTCGGACGGGCGGACAAGGGATCCCTTCATGAGAGACTCCTGAACTCGCAGCTGCCCCATCTGTCTGACCAGTTGGTGCCTCGCCTAGTGGTCATCCCGACTGGGGCCTGAATTGCGAAACCCTTGGATCTGACCGTTTGGTCTGAAGAGTCATCAGTGGAGAATACATTTGTTTGACCTGGGTGCACCAGGGGAGTTTGTTTTGGTTCTTTGTGGGTATGGTACCATTTTGCTTTGTCTTGGGTATGGTCTGAGGACCGATTCTGAATTATCTTTGGTACGGTCTGAGGACCGCTTTGGATACATAGTGTTTCTGAACACTTCGGTAGGCAATACAACGAATTTGGCTTACTTTTGAAAATACCTGGTTTTAGTCGTTTCTTGGTTTCTTTTTGTCGTTGTTCTGCTGATGCTCGACTGGAAGAAAGTTAACCAGCGCCGCCGGAAGGCACTCCGAATTTTGACTTGTATGTAAAACATGGCATTGGCCTATTATGTTTAGTGCGTTATAGCACAAATATACGAGGGACAATGCTGAGTTGCAGTGGCTATTGACGGGCACCTTTGATGAACTAAAAATTGGGTTTTTACAGGAAAAGTCGTTTGCAAGAAGACGTAGGCAGTCCATGTTTGATTCCCTCAGAACATGGCAAAAAGAGGCTAAACAGAGGTGAATGAAAACAGAGAATGAGGCCCGGAAGGGGAGAATGCAGACATTGACTCTGAAAGCTGTAGCACATAATTGAGAGAAACAGGAGATAGGAATTGAACGTGAAGATATGAGGTATCGACTGAATATTGATAAATCTTATGTAGCCTGAGAGGAAAATGATGCTGTTGTCGAAGAATTGCTAGATGTTCAACCCCCACCTCCATATGCCCTGCAGAGGGTATATGCTGTACTGCCCCCACAGACCCAGCTGCCCGGTTCTTCTGTCTCTGCTGTTTCTGCTACCGTTACTCGGTCTGCCTTGACCACGCCACCTCCTGTCTTTTACTTGTCCTCACCATCTGTGGCAACTACGACTGTCCGCATTCCTGCAACACCTATTGCTTCGGCATCCCCTTCGCCAACTCCTACGCCCACGACCCAGCCAGCAGCGACGTTAATGCCCACTACCTCTGTTATCACTTCCACTGTTTTCCTCCATTCCCTGACACTGCAGGATATTGGAACACCAGTACGTGGCCCTGAAGATAGAGACTGGACGAAATTCAAGGAAAGATTGGTGCGAACGTTGGTACGATTTGATGTGGGTGAGACAGAAAAACAGATAGTAGCTAATCAGGTTGCTTAGTGGGCCAGGAATCCCATTAATGGTGTGGAGGATGTGTGGAATGTGATGAAAGATTATGAGCCTTTTGTGCAGCAGCATGCCCTTAAACACATGGCTACTTTGATTGGGCTTTGGTAGCAGTGTTTCAATGATGCAGCACCACAGATTATCTATGATATTAAGGATCATGTCTACGTTGCTGATATGGCGCCTGGTCAAGTTTTTGGTAATATTGCAATATTGGTTGCTTATCGGAGTAGGCTGCTTGAGAAGAGCCCGAAGACGGTATCTTAGTGTCCAATGGAGGTCCACCCCATATATCACCCTGAAATACTAAAGCTACGGGATCAGCTTGATGTTGTTACTAGACCAGGGGTAGCGGCCCGTTTCCAAGAACAGTGGGTTTATACTCCATGGAAAAGGAGTGAGGTTTTGTCCCTTAAGACTCAGTTACCAGACCCTAGGAAAAATCCTACTGTATATTATAAAGAATTTATTGAGGCAGCTTCTTCGGTGATGACGCTTGCGGATATTCAAATCTTCTTTGGTTTGTTTTTTCCGGTTGATATTTGGAGACAGGTACATGCACAGGATCACGATGCAGATTTGGGTGGTACCTGGGATCAGATTAAAGTATGGGATCAGGAGAGCAAGCCTGGTGAGAAGCCTAAGGCAGAGATACTTGCTTTGCCTGGCCGAATTATCACTTATATGCATTCCCTTATTCCACCCCGAAAAATTGATTGAGACAAGCTATCGGCTTGTCGCCAGTAGAAAGATGAGTGTGTCCGATTTTTTCACCGGGTTTGAAAGTGTGTTTCTGGATTATAGTGGACAGGATTTGTCGACTGAAGGTGGTATGCGTTTGTTTGTTAGTTAGATTTGTTTAAAACTTGCTCCCCGAGATTGCGACTCAATTTCAGGCTTCTGCGAGAACGTGGTCCACCTCTTTTCCTTCTGTTATCTTGAATACGGCACAGTATTATGAGCACAGGGAAAACGAGGATAAGGAGAAGATGGAGAAAAAGCACAAAGATTTGAAGACTAGGGATTTGTTGTAACAGGCTTCTCAAGGGAATGGTAGAGGACGTGGTGGTGCGGCCCAACAGATTCCCCAACCAGTAGGAATACTACGCCTGTAGGACCGAATCAGTGTGCATATTGTAAGGAGGAGGGACACTGGCGCTGTGAGTGTCCTGTGCTTTTGCAAAAGGTGGCGGTCCCAAGAGGACGAGGTCCTTCTGGACGGGGTCGTGGAGATGGGGGCCAGCACAGGGCTCAGACCGCTGAGACATCGCAGGGTTGTACTGATCAGATCTACTTTGACGATCATCGGGACAAACAGTACTATCATGATGACTATGGTACGGATGAGGTGACGGGGATGTCTTGAGACATCAAAAGTTCCCTATCAGTCGGCCCAAGCTGCAGAGCTAGTTGTCCTTATTTGAGCATGTGAGTTGAGTGAGGGTCTGGTTGTTAATATTTATTCTGACAGCCAGTATGCCTGTAGGGTCGCCCATGATTCTGGGTGGCTCTGGGCAGAGAGAGGGTTCCTTACTTCCCTTGGGGCACGCATTCAGCATGGTCCTCTTATACATAGGCTTCTATCTGCTTTGACACTCACTAATAAAGTGGCCATAGTGAAGTGCCAAGCCCATAAGAAAATTACTGATGATGTGTGTAAAGGGAATGCTTTTGCGGTTCAGACAGCTAAGAAAACTGCCCGATCAAAGATGAAAAGAATGTTTGTAGCAGGTCCTGCCAGGTGGGTACCCGAGTTCTCCATGTTTGAGGATACACTAGAAAATAAGAAGGAGATCCAGAGTGAGGGCATGGTGGAGGAATTAGCGGTGTGGCAAGAAAGTACAGCGAATTTGAATGATGATGGATGTTGGATTGATAAGTCAGGGAATCAGAGATGGATGTTGCCAGATGCATATGTTCTTCCTATAGTTACAATGGCTCATGGCCCAGCTCATATAAGTGCTAACGATATTTGCAAGTTGTTAGATAAAGCAAAATAACAACATCTCCAAGACAGCTACACACATTGTGCATCATGCACACCATGCAGTATTTTACCATCCTGGCAAGGGTACCCCTACACCACCCAGTAATTCTGCACCTCTCGCTTTCCCTTTTGAGGTCCTCCAGATAGACTTTATTGAAATGGACAGGGTAAATAATTTGAAGTATGTGTTGGTGGTTGTTTGAGCGTTCAGTAAATGGTTTGAGGCCTACCCCACTAAGGAAAATACAGCCATTGCGACTGCAAATATACTCCTAAAGGAGTTCTTTCCTCTCTTTTGCGTGCTCCGTTTGATCTAGAGTGATAGCGGAAGTCATTTAAATTCCAAGGTTATCCAGCTAGTCTGTGAGGGACTACACATCAGACAGAAGTTCCATGCTGCCAACTATCCTCAGTCAGCAGGTTTGGCTGAAAAGTACAATGGTACTCTCAAACTGAAATTGGCAAAGATTCAGGTGACAACATGGTTGCAGTGGCCAGATGCTTTACCATTAGCCCTTGTGTCCACAAGAACAACAGCGCATTCTAGGACAAGATTGTCACCTTACGAGGTCGTGTGTGGACACCCGCGACCGCGAATGTTTTCGGAAATTGAGTATCTTTTGCTGACAGATTTCCTGTGTGAGTTAACTAAACGTCTGTGCTCTATTCACCAAATGATACACGAGTCCCTACCACCTGTACCCAAGGGGCCCAGACATGATATTCAGCCTGGCGATTTTGTCCTGGTAAAGAACTTCCAGCGAAAGAAATCCTACTAAATGAGGACCAACAGAACCCAAAACAGAATCCAAGGGATAAACCATGGGTAATAAATAATGCATCAGACTTGCGAAACAAAGCAGTGCGCTGCAAATAAATGGAAAATGCACAATCGATTGTCCAGATTTGGGTCCTGTGCTCTCCATTTCACTGGAGGCAAGCTAGTCTGGCTGATGAGGGGTGCATTCCCGAAACCGGTCCCAGGGTGCTTGTTTCCAGTCAGGGAGAACCTTGCTTGGCAGTTCGGGCTCGACTGAATACCATGGGGAACATGGTCAAGACTGATTTGCATTTGGCAGGGTTCAAACTAGAATGGCATGGGGAGCAAAAACAGCGATGCAATTTGGACCAGATCTCTGTACTGGGGTGAATGTTGTATATTGTTCAACATTCTGTCCATCAATTGTTCTTTTTGCATTTGTCCCCCTGAGTGGGACGGGTATGCCTAGACGTGGGTCCCGTGCTCTCTCTATGCCACTGTCGTCAAGCTATTCTGACTGATAAAGGGTGAACACCGATACCGGTCCCAGGATGCTTGTTTCTAGTCGAGGGAGGACCTGGCCTGAACTGTTCCCAAGGGGAATGGGTTCAAAACTGATTTGCATTTGGCTGGGTTCAAACTAGAGTGGCTTGGGGAGCAAAAAATGATGGAATTAAGCCCAGATTTCTGTACAGGGGTGAATGTTTGACATTGTTTGACATTCTGTCCATCAATTGTTCTTTTTGCATCATGAGAATGCAAGCGCACCTCAGCATATGACGCAGGAGACAGACAAAAAGTAGGTAAGACAATATATTAATCTAAATTAAGAGGAAGCCACCATCAGGAGAAAATCCGGATTAGACCGCAGAACCACCTTGTCTGGAAAAAAACGGAGCAGAGGACAACAAAGCCCGAATCTCAATCACCCGTTTCCCAGCAGAATTGTCCACAAGAAACACAATGGTGGCTAAAAGAGACTTGAATGTAGCGAAATCAAAGGGCTCAAGTTAACCCCCCCTCAACCCCTGCAGAACAAGAGACAACTACACCGCAAGCGAGCCTCCAGAGGGGCAACAGACAGTACACTAGCCCTGCAATAAACCTGAAGAGCAACCCACGGACTACGCAGTGTAGACACAGCCAAATCCTGCTGAAACCATCCCGAAGAGACTCAAACACTGCAGATGGATCACAAGAGGAAGGTGACAACCCTCTGTCCTGACACCAGACAGAAAAATTACACCAGTGACGGCCATAAAGTAGGCGGTCGTTGGAACTGCTGAATCAACTTAGCAACATCCAAAGAACACCCTTCCTCTAAGAGGAACTGCCTCTCAAGTGCCATATCTCACAATTCAACCTGCTAAGGGTGTCCAGAGGCAGAAGCGACTGGCTCAGAGGAGCAGGATGAATCGGTAGAACCTAATGGGGCCGGACCGAAAGATGGAGAAGACAAAGGGAACTAAGGGTGCCTCTTCCAGGCTGCAGCAATCAACGGACTTTCAGCCTGGTCCTGAACCACCTTCTGATCCACCCGAGGAGGAAGAGGGATAAGCGAAGACCACTAGGTCAGGGAACCGACAGAGCATCCACTACCCAAGTCCTTGGGGAAGGAACCAGGCTGCAAACATGGGGAAGCAGGCCATTCTCCTCCGTAGCGAACGGATCCAGCTATGGGTGACCGAACTGGAGAAGCGTGGACTGAAAAAGCATCAGATCCAGATACTAGTTCCTTCCAGTTGGAAGAATAAAAAGCCTCCACTCGACTCCATTTCCCTTGCACAGCAGAATCCCCCAGGATTGCACACTAGCCTTTCCCACTGGCATTGGTCGTGAGAACCAGAACAGAAAGAGGAACCAAGGAGAAACCTCTGTTCAGATGATTGGGAATCAACCACCACTGGAGACCCCTGCAGATCTGAGGAGTCACTGGAACCAAAGCCTCATACTCTTGAGATGACAGATTCCAATGATTCCTGAGATGGTGAACCAAGAGATACAGGTGTAACCTCCCCCAAGAGAGAAAAGCCAGAGTAGATTCCATCTCCCCTTGACTGCATAGCCATGTCCTTGCAGATGGCGAAGAAGGAGAGAAGACAAATGGGAGCAGAGCAGGACACAACGTTCCTCTGATACAAAGACCTCCCCTAAGTCCATCCTGAAGTGAGCCCCGATAAAGAGAAGCTCTTGAGATGGCTGGACTTGGGACTTCTTCCAGTTCATCAAGAAGCCGTACTCCTGAAACAGAGTGGATACCCAGTGAATCTTCAACTGGGCTTGGAAAAAGAACAAGAGGCAATTAGTCAGTCATTCAAGTAAGGGTAGAATTGGATACCTTCACAATGTAAAATACCCACCAATGGTGCTAACAGTTTTGTGAACACCCTCGGTGCAGAAGCCAGCCCAAAGGGCAGAACCCAAAATTGGTAGTGGTTTCCCTGGACCGCAAACCAGAGGAACCTCTGGTGAGATGGATGCACAGGGATGTATAAGTAGGCATCTATGAGGTCAGTGGAGGCCAGGAAATCGCCCTTCCACAAGAAAAGCAGAAACATCTGGAGGGAAAACCTTTTTGAAGGGCACTTTAGGAATGTACCTATTGACCTCTTTGAGGTCCAACACAGGGCAGAAATATCCTGACACCTTATGAACCAGAAAAAGCAGGGAGTAATGGCCATGGAAAACATCCCCCGGAGGAACTGCACTGATGGCCGCTTTCTGGAGAAGCAACTGGATCCCCTGGAGTATGGCAGACAACTTCTCCGGGTGAGTGAGGTGTCGAAAGTAGGAGGCACAGGGGATATTACTGTAATGTATGGAACTGACCCGGTACAACATGAAACACACTGACGCTTTGATCGGAGTGCGAGGGAAGTTGTGGGAGGGGGGTTTAGAGTTATGGGGGATAAGATTTTTGCAAACAGAAACTACAATATTGTATATGCTTGAGCTTTCTGTACACAGTATGACATGGGGAACATTTTGTAATGAAAATACTTGTTGTAATACTGTGATCATTTCTGCAGAAAATAAAAATATATTATAAAAAAAAAAAGCAACTGGATCCCCTGGAGTAGGGCAGACAACTTCTCCGGGTGTGTGAGGAGTAGGAGTCTCGAAAAAGTGGCGGGGTGGAGTGTTGCTGAAATTGATCTTGTAGCCGTCCAAGACCACTTGGATAGCCAAGGCATCCAGAATGGTACAAGCCCAAAGGTCCTGGAAGTACAGCAGGTGACCCCCACTGGACGAAACCTGGAGCAGTCATGCTTCGGGAAGGGTGATGGCGGGAGCTGGCTGGTACCCTGACAACTGGTGCACCCCACCCATTACCCTTGCCTTGAAAGGGCTGTTGTTAAGGAGCCTTACCCCCTGGGGGAAAAGCCCATTTGTGGCCACAATCTCTGCCCTTGGAGACCTGACGAACAGAAGTAACCAGCTTCTTATTCTCTGCCGTTTTCTTTTTTAATCTGCTCTTTGAATGCAGTGCCTAAAACCTTGGTTCCAGTAAAAGGCAGTTTTATGAGGACTGCCTTCTGAGCCGTGGCAGCCTTCCAGGAGTGCATCCAGATGTTTTGGTGGGCTGCTTTGGTGAAGCAGCAGTAGTAACACACAGGTTGTTAAACGTGATGTCTGAAAGAAAACAGACCAAGAGAGCTGAGAAATCCACACTCTCAAGTACTTTTTCTGCCAAAGAGTGGAACTCTTTTAGGAGGTACTGTATAGCATAGGTGGAGTAGGCTTTAGCTTAGGTCACAAGTTGTAAGCCACATAGGCCCATTTCACCGCCCCTTCTGCCTTTTTGCCACTGCATCAGAAGGCAGGGCAACCTCTGACACCACATTACCCTGGGTGGACTACCATTCCATGATGTCAATTTTTATGGAGACTGGAAACTCCTCCTCAAATTTGTGTAGATGATAGCGTTTCAAAAGGAAGTGAGGAAAAGACTGCTTCTTGACTTCCTTCAGTTAGTTAGATAACACACGACAAATGAAAGTGTGCAAGGGCAAAGATTAAGGTTCCGCACGCTGATATTGTGGGAAAAATAAAGACATCATCAGCAGGAGCCTGAGCAGAGGAAGCAACTCCCAGATTATAATGTACATGCTGCAACAATTCAGCTAAATCGGAGCCCTGCAAAAAAAGTACTTTGATGCCATCATCCTCAACAGAAGGATCCATCCTGGGGACTTTAGAAGGAGGAGCCCCATCCCATGTCCGGAATGCAGCCCCAACAGCTGCTGCAATGGTAGCTTGGAGGTCAGGGGCTGGATGGACCTCTGAAGATGGCCCAGCCACAGAGGGGATCTCCTCCATATCACTCATCATTAGATTTCCACAGAAACCAAGACTGCAGGCAGTAACACGGTGAGGCAGCGTCTGCCGAAAAGGGGGGGAGAGGAAGGGGGCCTGCTCTTGGTAGCAGGAGAGGCTGGGGGTCGCATTTCAAGACGTCAAGGCCTTTGAAGCTACCCTGCCACAGAAGGCTCTTCTTGACCTGGGCAGGTGGGAACAGCTCTGCCCAGGAAAGACTTTGTTTCTGGGCCCAGGGAGTAAAGGCTCCCACCCCAGGGGTTCAGAAACGTGTCTTGTGGTGGCAGGCTGGTGTTCACCAGCAGGAATCCACCAGTGGTTGGCTTGGGTCAGGGATCCCCTCTAGAAGGGACCCCTGAGTGTATGGAATAATACATCTGTCACTGGAATCAGTGCTGGTTTATTCTGAGATGTTTGATACCAAACATCCCAGGATTCAGTAAAGCCATTATGGTGTTAGGAAACCCGTAATGAACAGTTTCCTGACCATATACGTGGTATGGCTATACTGGGCACTTATAATATCTAAGACTGGCCTTAGATATTGTAGGGGACTGTCTGCTTATGTAGATAGGTCCTCACATGAGGTATAGTGCCCCCTGCCTTAAGGGTGACTTACGTGTGCCATGCAGACTCTTCACTTGTAGCTGCACCAAAATATGCAGACTGCAATGGCAGTGGGGCATGTTTCTGGTGAGAGGTCTCGGAGGATGGCATAATACATGCTGCAGCCCTCAGAGGCCTTTCTCTGGCTACCATGCCCTTGGTACCATAGATATCCCTTACAGGGGACTTGCAAGTAGGCCAGAGTTGTGACAATGGTGGTAATAATGGTCCAGTTTAGGGAAAAGAACACAGGCCCTGATAGGTCGGGACCCAGGGCATACTCAGTCAAAGTGCATCAGAAATCTGGCAAAAAGTGTAGGGGGAGGTAACTGCAACAGAAACACACTTTCCTACAAATATCCAAATGAAAACATAAATACCCCGGAGTCCGTCACAGACAGCCTCGCAACCCCACACCAAACCTTGATCTCGTATGCCCAGCACATAAATATCGGTCAACCATAAAAAAAAATCTAAAAGACAGCTAAAGCAGGTCTTAAATAAAAACAAGGGAAAGAACAATAGAACATAAAGGAAAATATAATCCATACCTGTGGCCAAAATGGAAATTGATCGGCTGCAGAAAAAGAAACAGGAAGTCCTGGGTGGGAAATGACATATATGTTCATCCCATTTGATGGGCACCATTTTGGATTGGGAAAGTAAATTCAAGTTTGCCAATCATTATCTGCACGGTTAAGAGACAAACTTATGCATAAGGACTGTGAGAGGAAGATGAATGAGGAGGTAATGAATGTGTCTGTCTGTGATGCAACTGGCTCTGATACATTCGGGTCGCGTTTGCGCCATATAAAACCGCAAAATAAAACACAACAAATATTTTCTGGGTGGGCTTTCAGTTGTTCCATATGTGCCCTTATACAAGTTAAGTAATCATACATTGTTTTTCTCGGGTAGCGGCTGTAGAGGTTTCTGATGGTTGGTGTTTCTCTTTTTAATGGTGTCTGGTTTCTAAGAGTTACTGTACATGTATATTTAAAGCGTGGAAGTTGAGCAAAGTAAACTCTATTCATAGATGTACTCGCGGTTACTAAGTAACATAACCCATGTATTTGTAAAACACACGTTCAGCCATTTGTCTCTTTTGGGTGTTTATTGTTGCTTATGCCCATGGTACTGATTTGTCGTCCTTGCAAGGAAGAAGGGTAATGCAGGACTCCAGGGATTCTAACTCTTGGCAATAAAGGCAGGAACATATCCCTGATATATGGAACTGGTGTTGGTGTTGCGCTGGAAGGTGCAGCCATCTTTGCGTTACTGCTATTACTAACTGAAAACCTGAGAATACTCTGCAGTATTATAAAAGAGAAAAGAAGTTTAATTAAATTCGAAATTAACAAGCAAAAATACTCCAAATCAGCCTGCTTCTCTGTAAAAGATCTTGAATCCTAACGCAGAGCTCCTTTCTTTGTCCAGTGCTCCATCGCGTTCTCCTTAAAGAAACACATGAACACATGCGTGCATGCATGTTCAATCAATCAATCAATCAGCAAATTTGTAGAGCGCGCTACTCACCCGCTAGGGTCTCAAGGCGCTTGGAGGAGGGGGAATCGCTACTGCTCGAACAGCCAGGTCTTGAGTTGCTTTCTGAAGAAGACATGGTCCTGGGTCATCCAAAGGTGGGTGGGGAGGGAGTTCCATGTCTTGGCCACCAGGTAGGAGAAGGATCTTCCTCCGGCGTTGGATTTGCGGATTCGTGGGACGGAGGCGAGGGCGAGGCTGGCGGATCGGTGCTGGCGGGTGGGTGTGTAGAATGTGAGGCGGCTGTTGAGCTATTTCGGGCCCATGTCGTGGAGAGCCTTGTGTGCGTGGGTGAGGAGTCTGAACGTGATCCTCTTGATGACGGGGAGCCAGTGCAGGTCTTTCAGATGGGCAGAGATGTGGCTGCGGCGGGGGAAGTCCAGGATGAGTCGTGCAGAAGCATTCTGTATGCGCTGGAGTCTTTTCTGGAGTTTGGCTGTGGTTCCGGCGTAGAGGGTGTTCCCGTAGTCCAGACGGCTGGTGACGAGGGCCTGGGTGACCGTCTTCCTGGTTTCGGTGGGGATCCACCGGAAGATCTTTCGGAGCATGCGCAGGGTGTTGAAGCAGGAAGACGAGACGGTGTTGTCTTGCTTGGTCATCGTGAGGGATGAGTCCAGGATGAAGCCCAGGTTGCGTGCATGGTCCGTTGGCTTGGGTGCGGTGCCCAGTGCAGGGGGCCACCAGGAGTCGTCCCAGGCGGAAGGGGATGGTCCAAGGATGAGGACTTCCGTCTTGTCTGAGTTCAGTTTCAGACGGCTGATCTTCATCCATTCCGCGACGTCTTTCATTCCTTCCTGGAGGCTGGCTTTGGGGGTGGCGGGGTCGTTGGTGAGGGAGAGGATCAGCTGGGTGTTGTCGTCGTAGGAGATGATGTTAAGGTTGTGTTGGCGTGCGATGGCAGCGAGAGGGCTCATGTAGACGTTGAAGAGGGTGGGGCTGAGTGAGGATCCATGCGGGACGCCGCAGATGACTTCGGTGGCCGCAGACCGGAACGGGGGGAGGCGGACTCTCTGGGTTCTTCCGGCGAGGAACGAGATGATCCACTCCACGGCCGCTCCTTGGATTCCGGTGTTGCTGAGGCGCTGGATCAGGGTGTGGTTGCATACGGTGTCGAAGGCTGCTGAGAGGTCGAGGAGGATGAGGGCAGCAGTTCCCCCGTTGTCAAGCAGGGATCTGATGTTGTCGGTAGCTGCGATGAGAGCGGTCTCGGTGCTGTGGTTTGCACGGAAACCGGACTGTGATGGGTCGAGGGATCTGTTGGTCTCGAGGAAGGCGGAGAGTTGTCTTTTGACGGTCTTCTCGATGACTTTGGCTGGAAAGGGGAGGAGCGAGATGGGGCGGAAGTTCTTGAGGTCCGTGGGGTCCGCGGTGGGTTTCTTCAGGAGGGCACTCAGCTCGGCATGTTTCCAACTCTCCGGGAAGGGGGCGGATGCGAAGGAGCTGTTGATGATGTTCCGGAGCTGGGGTGCAATGATGGAGTCGGCTTTGTTGAAGATGTGGTGTGGGCAGGGGTTGGTTGGGGAGCCGGAGTGGATGGTGTTCATCAGGCGAGTGGTGTCTTCGGTGCTGACAGGGGTCCAGGTGCAGAGGGTGGTGGTGGGGGGCATTGGTTCAGTGGTTGGTGCGTGGTCTGTGCGCCGAAGGTGTTGTGTATTTCGGCGATCTTGCGGTGGAAGAACGAGGCGAGTGAGTCGCAGAGGTCTTGCGAGGGTGTAATGTTGTTGTTTCCGGCGCTGGGGTTGGAGAGCTCTTTAACGATGCTGAAGAGTTCCTTGCTGTTGTGGGTGTTGTTGTCCAGTCATTCTTTGAATGTTGTCCTTTTGGTGGTGCGGATCAGCTGGTGGTGTTTGCGGGTGGCGTTCTTGAGGGCTATCATGTTATCTGTTGTCTGGTCGTGGCGCCAGGCTTTCTCGAGGGTGCGGCAGGTTTTCTTGGAGTTTTTGAGGTCGTTGGTAAACCACGAGGCTTTCCTGCTGGCGGATCTGCTGGGAGGGTTCTTCAGTGGTGCGAGGTCGTCGGTGCAGGTGGTGAGCCACTGTGTGAAGTTGCGGGCTGCTTCGCTGGGGTCCGTCGTGTTGGTGGGGTGGTTCTGGCTGAGGGCGGTGGTGAGGTGGTCGGCGGTGATCTTGCTCCAGTTTCTGCGAGGGACCTGCTGCGGGTGGTGGTGGGTCGTGGTTCTCCTGAATTTGAAGTGGACGCAGCTGTGATCTGTCCAGTGTAGTCCGGAGGAGTGGCTGAAGGAGATGTGCTTGCTGGAGGAGAAGACGGGGTCAAGCGTGTGGCTGGCGTAGTGGGTGGGGGTCTTCACCAGCTGCTTGAGTCCGAGGTTGGCGAGGTTGTCCAGCAGGGCGGCGGTGTTGCTGTCATTGTTGTTCTCCAGGTGGAAGTTGAGGTCCCCTAGGAGGATGTAGTCTGACTAGGTGAGGGCGTGTGGACGCGTGATGAAGTCTGAGATGGCTTCGCTGAAATGTGTGCGTGGTCCCGGGGGTCTGTAGATGAGAGTGCCTCTGAGGGTGGTCTTGGGGTCGGTGTGTATCTGGAAGTGAAGGTGCTCGGCGGCGGTGAGGGTGTCGTCGGAGTTGGTCGTGATGCGGATGGTGTTTCTGTGGACGATGGCGATGCCTCCTCCGGTTTGGTTGACGCGGTCCCTCCGGGTGATCTTGTAGCCATCCGGGATGGCTATGGCGATGTCGGGGGCTGAGGAGGCGTTCATCCAGGTTTCTGTGAGGAAGGTGACGTCTGGTGATGTTGTGTCGAGGAAGTTCCAGAGTTCGACGGCGTGCCTGTGGACGGAGCGGGTGTTGAGCAGGATGCACTTGAAGTGGTTGTTGCTGGTGCTCGGCTTGGCGGGTGCAGGTTCGGAGGCAGGTGAATTGCCAGGCTTGGCAGGTGAAGGGTCCGTGGGAGCGTTTCGGGGTGGCTCGGTAGCAGGCGGGGTTCCGGACGGCGTTGAGTGCGTGGAGGGTGGCGGCGTCGTAGGTTCGTTGGGTGGGCTGGCTTCGTTGAGGACCAGGGTTCCTGGCGCTGGACGCAGTCCAGGCGTGGACGGGCATAAACGGGCTTACCTTTGGCGCGCCAGGGGTCTCCATAAGAGGGAAGGAGGGGAGGAGGGGGTCAGCTGGGAGGCGGGAGGGAAGAAGCCAATGGGTGTAGGGGGGGCGGGGCCGCGCAGGAGGCAGCGGCGGGAAAGACGGGGCTGAGGAGCCCGATGGAAGAACCAGGAATAACACTCACTCGGGGGTACAAAAAAGCGAAGGGGGCGGGCAGGCACACGGGGCACACAACCAAGGCACAGGCAGTCCAGGCGGCGCTCGTGCAGGGCAGGAGAGCGTCGATCTGCCCTGCATGGAGGAGCAGGCGGCAAAAGGTCAGGAAGGCGGAGCAGCAGCGGAGGGGAAGTGGCTGATAGCAGTCACCTCGGAGCACTCCAGTGCTCATACATGCACATCCAGATCTCACATTAGTGAATGCAACACAGAAGGGTGTTTTGCAGTTGAGTTGACTTTTAGTCACCAGTGTTTACCTTTAATTTATAATTTAATTATTTTGAATTTCAAAATAAGAACAAAGATATGCTGGCATATTATGCCAGTTTATACTGTGTTTGCGCACAGTAGAAAAAATCTAATTTTGGAAACTGTTTATCTCATACTGATTTAAATAAATGTTCTGTCAGTACCATGATGTCTGTGATGTTTTCTACTTTAAATAAAGGAGCTGGACATCGAAGAGCTGGTAAGTGGGTGTATTAACCTCATCCACAAACAGAAACCGGTCAACTGACTCAGTACAAATTACTACATTCCAATAAAGAATACAGTGCAAATGTTCCATAACCTTAAAGAAACAGGCAGGTAATATATGGGAACGGGAACACATTATCACATATCTTCCTTCCTAACAAAACAAACTAAATAAAGAAGAAAGAATAAATGAATAAATGTAACACAAATAGGAACAACTCTCATGTAAAGAAACAAAAACAATAGAACTTAAACATAATCCTTCATGTAAACAGGAGCCCTACGTATTCTTTGACTCCTTTTATATGTTAACAACAAGTTGGACACATCAGAATTGCTGTTGGAATTGTTGTTGGTGTAGTGCAACTTACTACCAGTACAGTTGTCATCTGAATCTGATAACTTAGAATCAACCAATACAACTCGACTCTTATTCCATATCCTACCATCTTCCGTCTTGATTGCATTCCTAAAAACTTTTATGACAGGTCTGACATCAGAATATTTTGACCAAGACTTACGTCCAACAGGTGTCTTAATTTTAACAAAATCACCCACTTTTACCTCTTGATATTTTACACACTTTTTGTTATCAAAATATTCTTTTCTTGCAATTTGTTTATCCAACTCTTTGTTCCTCCTTTCACCTATGCTATTATCTACCAACCCTTTATTTCTTTTCATCCACCCTGGACACCACAAAGTATTAGGAACCCTCCCTTTGAATAATTCAAACGGAGACCTCCCAGTAGAAGAACGAGGAGCAACACGATAAACATTAATCCTGTCTTGAAGAGTTGTCTTCCAATTCAAACCAGAAGACCGTGCCAATTGAATTGACTCCTTAAGAGTCTTGTTGACCCTTTCTACAGCACCATTTGTTTCAGGGTGATACAAAGAACACCGTTTATGTATAATTCCACATTTTCTTAAGTAATCACTGAACACACCAGGACAGAATTGTGGTCCATTATGAGATAGAAAGTTAAGAGGAAAGCTTTCTTTAGAAAAAACACCTTCCAAAAACTTGATAACAGAATCAGAGGTAATCTCCCTGACAGCACTTACCTCTATCCACCTAGAATATAAGTCAATTAGTACAATCAAATACGGAGTATCCGAAACCCCAGACAGAGGTCCCAAGATGTCTATTGCAACCTCATCCCAAGGATGACTAGGCAAAACTCTTTTAACCATAGGCATTTGTTTAGTCTTTAAAATGTTGTCACTCGCACAGCATTCTACACATTCTCTAACCAACCTCTCAATTTCCAAGTCCATACCAGGCCACCATAACTGCATGCGTAGAATTTCTTTAGTTTTAACTATACCCAAATGACCACAATGAGCATGAGACAGCAATCTTTTTCTAATTCCAAAGGGAGGAACAAGTTTAGTACCACGATTTAACAAACCTTCAGAAACTGAAGGTTCCCCTGAGACCAACGACCCCGGCTTATCCAAACGAGAATTACTCTTCAAAGAAGAAATAACTCTACAAATCTCCTCATCCTTCTCCAATTCTTTCATCCACTCAGACTCATCTACCGCTCCCTCCGTGACCTCACATACATTGATACACTCTTCCATATCATTCATGTCTTCTTCATAAAAATTCTCTGTATCAACCAATCTAGATAAACAATCAGCTGACTTATTTGCCACTCCAGGAATATACTGTACTTCGAAATCAAATTCCTGTAGAGAAACAACCCATCTTCTGATCCTTGAAGATATAGCATCCAAACCTTTCTTCGAGAAAACCTCTCTTAAAGGCTTGTGATCAGACAAAATACACACTTTAGAACCCCAAATCAAATTTTTAAACTTTCTCAAAGCCCAAAAAATAGCTAGAGACTATTTCTCAATCACAGAGTAATTAAATTCCGATCCCTTAAGACATGTTGATGAACAACAAATAAGAGAATCTTTTCCATCCTTCTTCTGAACAAGAGCAGCACCAAGTCCTTTGTCACTTGCATCAGTAAACATAAATGTAGGAAGACCAGGAACAAAAGCATGAAGAGAGGGAGCCTTATTTAACTCATTCTTGATACAGACAAATTCATTCTTGCACTCAGAGGACCAATCAAAAACCACATTCTTGGCCGTCAGCTTTCTCAAATTATGTGTCTTGTCTGCAAAATTGTTAATAAACTTCCCATAAAATTCAACCATTCCAAGAAAAGAGAGTAACTCCTCCTTATTAAGTGGTTCTTTGACCCTATCGATGGAATCAACCAAATCTTTCTTAGGAAACACACCTTCACTTGTAATTCGATGTCCTAAATAATTAACCTCTTCAACTCCAAACTTACACTTATTTTTTTTAAGAGACATACCAGCCTCATCTAAACGTTTTAGCATGGCACACACACGTCTATTATGGGCAGGTAATATATGGGAAAGGGAACACATTATCACAATGTCCAAACCATGGCATGCTCACCAATCTCGTGTCTGTCTTTTAGCTGCCCTTGACATAAAGGTTTGGTACTAAGGTGTTTCTATCTGTTTTGTCAATATCATTTAACTGCTCTACTCTTGCACTGTAGCAACATTTCATTTTTTTAGTCGCAATTGGGCATGAGGATGGTGCGTATCCTATGCACTGACTGTTACTGCATTTCCTTAGAACTAACGCTGATGCATACAGTGTAAAGTGTTCTTTGTTCAATTTGAACATTTGTGCAAATGGAATTTATGTGAAATCACATTTGATTTGCTATTACATATTCCCAAAAATATATTTGTGTTGTGGACAGTGCAGAGGTTGAAGTGAATAAAAACAAAGTATGGGAACTGTGATGTTGAATGCAATATGGGCAGAGTTAGTGAGCGTGGGGGCAGGGGTCAAAGGTGTGGCTAAAAAAGCGAACTATTCTGTAAATTGTTTCGATCTTTCACCTTCAGGTAGCTACATATAAAATACCGAAATAAATAAAAACGTTTAGTTAATCAGTGGGAAATGCACTATAGTCCCTAATGAAACCTCTGTTAGTTAATGCACTGCAGAGGTCTGGGAGTAACCAAAGAGCCACAGAATTAAATCATAGTTGGTGCAGTGGAGAATAGTAACTTGTGTATTTTCTAGTGCTACCAGGTCTGTGGTAGATAGCACTGTGAATATGTAAGTCATTATTGTAAACTGGCTGTTAGAACCGGGATTCCCTAGTTGGCCTAGCTAGGTACCTTAGGCCAAGTAGGGACCCTCCCTTCCACGTCAGGGAAAGGAAGGACACCTTCTCAGATAACCCCTGCTCACCCACTTTGTAGCTTGGCACGAGCAGCCGGGCTCATCTTCAAGGCAAATGTATAAAGTATTTGCAACCACGCTCCCAGTGACCGAATGGTGTTACCACAAAAGGACTACACACGAGTTTCATATAAAAACAAGTATAAGTTTATATAAAAAGATATACGATGAGACCACACGATAAAAATCCAACATATGTGTATTTTTAATATACCTCCTGGCCGGTTATTAGGTCAGCCAGCTCTTGTAATTTCTGGCGGTATTAATGAGCACTTCTAGGTGATCCTATGCAGTCCTAATGCAAGGCTATGCAGTTTGTAATGCTAGAAGCAGGCACTTTACAATGTAAGAATGATGCAGTTCGTGATGCAAACTAAAGCAATGTGTAATACAACCATCCTGCAGTTCGTTATGCAGAAATAATGCAATGCATAATGCAACAATCAGGTATTTCGTTCTGCAAACTAATGCAATGCGTAAAACAACAATCAGGCAGTTCGGTATGCAGAAATAATGCAATGCGTAATGCAACAATCAGGTAGTTCGTTCTGCAAACTAATGCGATGCGTTATACAACAGTCAGGTAGTTCGTAATGCAGAATTAATGCAATGCATAATACACTCCAGCACCGATCATGGTGCTTCAGACGGTCTCTCCGCCCCTCTTACTGACTCGAGATCTGGTGTAAACCACAGTGCGGCTCCACGCTCTGGCCCAAGTACTGCCACTGCTTGGCACGTACGGCCCGCGATATGAGCTGGGACAGAGGCTCGTGCTACCATAAGTGGAGAGGCCAAAAGAGCATCTCTCTCCGAGCCCGCACCCCTCCCCAGGCGCCGACACACGTTACCAGGGAGGGGGGGCGGGGCACGTGTCCTCGCTCTCCTCTCCTCCTCTCGCGACTTGGGCCTCGGGTGCAACTTTGTTGATTCCGGGCCGATGACGATAACGAAGATCTCAGGCTGCAACAGGGCATGCGCACTCAGTGTCGCTGAGACTCCCTTGAGCCTCGGCTGTGCACGTTCATAGGGTAATCCTCATGAAGGTCTCAGACTGCACGAAGCGCACGCACACAGCGTAGCTGAGACTCCGTTGAGCCTCGGTGCGCACGGTCACAGGGCAATACTCACGAACGTCTCAGGCTGCGCGAAGCACATGCACACAGCATCGGTGAGACTCACTTGGACTCCTGGCGCCCCTGATCACAGGGCAATTCTTCAGAGGGTCTCAGGCTGCAAAAAGCACAGGCACACTGCATCGCTGAGACTCACTTGAACTTCTGGTGCCCACGATCACAGGGCAATTCTTCAGAGGGTCTCAGGCTGCACGAAGCACACGCACACAGCTTTGCTGAGACAGACTTGAACTTCTGGTGTGCAGGGTCACAGGGCAATCTTGACAAAGGTCTCAGGCTGCACGAAGCACACACAGCATCGCTGAGACTCACGTGGACGCTAGGTGCACACGATCACAGGACAATCCTCACGAAGGGCTCAGGCTGCAAAAAGTTCACGCACACAGCGTCGCTGAGACTCGATTGGACTCCAGGTGCCCACGATCACAGGGCACGGCTTACGAAGGTCTCAGGCTGCAAAAAGCACACTCACACAGCATCACTGAGACACTTCTGGAAACGTTTGTGTTCCTGAGTTTCCACAACAGGAATCCAGCTCGCCTCGGGCCCCTGGGGTTAAGTTACTTGAGGACACAGCAGAGCAAAGTCCTTTCAAGTAGGGGGACAGAGCACACAGCAAAGTCCCTTTAACATCTCCTTGGTTAAAGCAGCAAACTGCAGGCCAGCCCAAGAACACACAGCAAGGGTCAGTCCTTTCCTTCAGTCTCTGCAGCTGTTTCTTCCTTGGCAGAGGTTCCTCTTGACCACAAAGTAGTTTCAGTCCTGTTCAGTCTTGAACAGTTCCATTCCATTCCATCGTTTAGGGGGTTCCGCTCTCATAGTTATACCCCTAAATGTATTTGAAGTCTTTGTATTCAGTGGGGGCACTGACCCCTGTCCAAACCAGTTCTGGGTGTCTCCCTGCCAGACACACCTTCTTCCTTTGATAGTGGGGTCTGGAGCCTTAATCACTCAGCAGGGGATAGAGCCATTGTTTTATGGCTGCAGCCCAGACCTCTTCACCTCTAGGGGCTACTCCTCCCCCCTACACTCCAGATACAGGTCAGCCTGATGCTGTCTCGCCTCCTCCCCAGGGTCCAGACATTCCCCAGATCCTATCACTTTGAAATTCAGAAAGTCAATCCATAACCAGGCAGAGACACACAGAAATGTTAGAGCACAAAAACCCAGCCACTTCGGAAAGAGTGGTTTCTAAACACACAATGCAAAAACCACCTTCATAAAAAGTTGTGTTATTACATTGTGAGTTCAGGCATACTAAACGTCAGCTCTCCATCTTAAACCTTTGGGAAGATAGGCTGGAAAACATAGTACACAGCCTCTCAATTCTGTCCTATGGGCAAGATGGCCTTTCAACAGTGAAAAACGAAAGTATTTCACTGTCAGGACATAGTACACACCTCAGTACATGTCCTACCTTTCACATACACTGCACCCTGCCCAGGGGGTACCTTGGACCTACCATAGGGGTGTCTGATGTGCATAGAAAGGAAAGGGTCACGTCTGGCAAGTGGGTGCACTTGTCAGCAAAACATGTCAGTTTACCAAACTGTGCGCAGGCACTGCAGTGGCAGGCCTGAGTTCTCTCTTTAAGGCTACTTGTGTGGGTGGCACAATTAGTGCTGGGGGCCCACTAGTAGCATTTGCAATACTAGCCCAGGCACACATAGTGCACTTTACTAGGGACTTTACGAGTAAGGCAAACATAACAATCATGGACAACCAATTACCATTACTTTACACAGGGAGCACTTGCACTTTGACACTGATCAGCAGTGGCAAAGTGCACAAAGCATTTAAGTTGGCGACACCATGTCAGAGAAAAGGTCTGGGGGAAAGCAAAAAGTTTAGGGAACTTTAGCCAAAAAGTGCCAAGTCCAACACTGACATTATACACTGTATAAGATAGATCGCTACAAAATGCACAGACAGGTTTAAGATAAAATGGCGCTTCCAAAATGCAGATTTTAGTGTTAACCATTTGCACGCATTTGCATTTCTTTCAGGGAAGCAGGTACCCTGGCTAAAAGGCATTTTTCTTGTTAAGCCTTCTGCCTGCCTTTGGTTTCACTGAACAGGAGAATACCTGAATGACAGCTGAAGCATTTAAACTATCAGAAATAGCCATCCCAGGACAGTTGTCTTTTCACAAAAAGACCGGGTGCATTATTTCAGAAATTAAAAAAGTATAGGGATGTCTTGCCTTTCCCCTCCTGCCCACTTTGACCTCTGGGGTAGTGGTATATCACGGTCACAATTAAAAGCGCCGTAGAAACACACAAGAATTAACTTGCCTGCCTGCTATGAATACACAAAGTGTACCGACTAACAAATCTCCCCTTAACTTTAAATAAGGGCCTACAAGAGGCCTTAGGAGGAGAAAAGGGCCACAGAGAGGCAAGTTAAGGAAACAAATGTTCTCTGATGTGCGCGTAAGAGCCCTCCACTCTGCTCTCCTCTTGCTCTTTTGCTCTCCCTGTGTCCTCTATGTTGCTTCTCCCCAATAGCACCCTCTCTGTTGCGTCCTCTGGCCGGCATTGCCCCTTGTTGCTCCCCTCGCTCATGTTGAGTTGCCAGCTGTCTTTCCCCCAAAAACATTTTCACACATTTTTTTCTTTGTATTTGCCAGTCCAAGCAGACAATGCAAATAAAAATAGTAATCGTTTTGGAGGGGTTCACATGCATGCCTACACGGACCCAATACATTGTTTTCTTCTTATTTAGCCATGACGCAAGACCTATTGGCTTTGCCAATGCTTGCTTGAACCTGCCTGGTGCGTATGTACTTTTCATGATTAGTTTAGTCATTCAAACAAAATTAAATGATCTTGCTAAACCAAATATCATTATTTTTTGGGGGTTTCTCCCTCAAATTTTTATTTTCGCGGGGAAGGGTGGAAACAATAAAAAGGATGGTCACACCAATGGTAAACTATCCAACAAGCATGATTCCATCTCTACTTTCAGACGATTTTCACCACAACTTGTACATGATAATAAATACATTTGTCTGGGAAAAGAAACATCCTAGGATCTCCGTTAAAAACTAACACTTCTTAAGGAGCAAGGAAGGGTGAATTTTGGAAACTTTAAGAACGATCACACCATCTTTCTTTTTAAACAAAGCACCAGATGGTTAACTAAAACCTACTCATACCAACTACCATTGTTGGAAACTGAAAAAGCCATCGTAAATAATTTTCATCTAATTTCATACCTCACATTTATCACAACCATGTTCCCCCACTCGAGTTGCATACTAAAGGATACTAAAACTACTTGCAAATAGATTCTAAATTAGAAATTAAAAAAAATCAATCTTGACATCACTGCTTAATAATAAGAAGAATAGATGGCATCACCATCGACTGGAGTGAATGGACATCTAGGTAAACATCTGGGAACTAACTCTGGTCCATTAGTCTTAGCCAATTTACAACAAGCACATGGCCTTCAAAACATAAAATGTGATATGTTTTTAAAATGAAAGGGGGTGCTAAAGTAATCTAAAATCAGAGACACTAACCCTTCAATCCTTAACCGTATTACAAAGAGGATAAATGGTCCCTAAGATATATGCCCTACTTTAGTCCAAGTCTAACAAGCACATACTTGAAAACAATCCAAATGGAAAGCAGAATTTAGTGCTGGCTCTTCTGGAATTTAGTGGGCGATAACATGAAACACCCCTTTTAAAAATAAACTCACCTCTCACTGACAAAAAACAAATTCTAATTACTTCATAGAACTTTCTCGATACCATTAGGCTTCACTAAAATAACCTAGGTTACAATCCTAATTTTGGGAACTGTAATGTCACAATAAGTGACCCAGGACATGTGATGTTTTATTGCCCAACCTTGGAAGCATTTTCATTGGAAATATATACGTCTCTGAATACCAAATCCATAAAGCATTTTTCCTATAACCGAAACCACAGAATCAAGTTATCAGAAGTTCAGCAGATAGAGATTTCGTAGACCTGATGCTCACGTTTGGCTCCAAAATTGTATTATTGAATTGGAAAAATATGACAAATGTTGCATTTCAGGCTTTCTTACCTCGCCACGTTGGTCAAAGTGTTATACTTTTGGTGGTTGGTTTTACTATTCCTACTGCAAACTTAACCACATTGGGGAAATATTGGGCTTTGGGTGGTAAAGGGGTGGATTTACTATTCTCACTCCAAACTAAGACACATTGGGCAAGTGTTGGACTTGGGGTGTGGAGTCAATATACTATTTCCATTTGACATTTTGCCACATTGGAGACCATCTTTTAGCTGTTGGATTTGCTATTCCCAGTTTACACCTAGCTATATTGCGGAATGTTTTGGACTTGTGGATTTGTTATTGCCATTCCAAACTTGGCCACTCTGGGGAAAGTGTTGGACTTTGGGGGTTGGATATACTCTTCCTACTCCAAACTTAGCCACGCTGGTGAAGGTGTTGGATTTTGTGGGCTGCGGTAGGCAGATTTACTATTTTCACTCCAAACTAAGCCACATTATAAAATGGTTGGACAGGGGAAGGAGATCCACTATTCCTACCCACATGGGAGAATGTGCTGGACTTTGCTGGGTAGGTGGATCTATTATTCCCACTCTAAACTTAACAACATTGGGGACAGTGTTAGAATCTAGGGTAGGGAGTGTTACTATTCCCACTCCAAATTTTACTACAAAAATTGACACAACTGTCGGAAGTCACAACTGCCATTCAGGAGAGCAAGGACGCTAAGGCCCCTGGCGCTGACAGCTTTCTCATTGATTTGATTAGGTGTGAGCCGACTTTATGGGCACCTTTACTGATAAATATTTTAATTCCATGAGACATCACACAATTCCAAGATTTTGGGCCCTTTCAATCATAGTGCCCATTTTTAAAAAGGGGAGTCACTCTGAGCCTCAGGATTATTTCCCTATCTCCCTGATAGACATCCCAGCTAAGATCTTTGGAAGAGTTCTACACAATAAGATACTAACCTGGCCAATGAAAATAATGTATTGAATAAATGTCAGCTGGGTTTTTGTAATGTAATAGGCTTGGTGAAAGAATGCATGGATTTACAGCTTATTATAGGCAAATACACTGTGGTTAGCAGTCTAACCTGTATCTTGCTTTTATGGACTTGTCGACGGCCTTTGACTGTGCAAACGGGGCTAGGTAATGGCAAATTGTAATCAAAATGGGAATGGGCCCAATACTGATGCGCAATTTAATATCTTTGCACCATGAGACAAAAGCATGTGTAGGTTTTGGACTTGAGGGAATACCTGATGTTTTTAATGTTGGGGTGTGCATCAAGGGTGTGTGCTTGCCCCTTTATTTATTTTATATATAAATAACCTCAGTTTGGATCTTATAAATCGCACCACCAATGTCCCCTTTGTGGATTTTATGGAGAAATTAGATCTAAAGATTAATTTCTCAAAATCGATCTTTACCCATTACGATAGGGCCAAATACATTACTGCACATCAGCACTTTTACATATCTAGGGATTTTATTTAGTGCCTCTAGTTCATGGGCATCCCAAATTGCACAGAAGAGAATGAAATTGTCGAAGGCTTACCATCACCACCAGGAGGGAGCACTCTTGTTGCACTCCAAATATATTCAGCTAAGTGTGTACCTGTTGCTACTTGTGGGGAAGGAGTATGGGGCATTAGTGACCCACAGCCTCTGCAAATGGAGGAACATCGATTTTGCAGGCATTTATTATTGGTGCCTGCATTGACCTCACATTTTATTTGCCATAAGGAGTTCAGATTACATTATTTATGCGCCCGTTTAAGCATTTGTCCCACTCTGCTGTGGCTCTCTGTTATGCGAAAGTGACAGCCTCACTCACCATAAAGCTACTTTTTGACTGCCTCGCCTGTGACAAAGGGCTCTCTATTCCTTGACTGTGCTACATAAAAAATTCACTGGAAGGGATCGGTGTAAGGTTTGCTGTTTCTGAGTCAGTTATAGGTGCACTACCTAGCAGAAACCAAGCACAGGCCCGGTTGTTGAAAACATTGCAAGGTATCAGGTTGCATGAGAAATCGCAGAAACCCACTATTGAGGATTACTTACTTGCTCATTTCAGTGCTGTGTCAACTCATTGCCTGATGAATACAACCAGGAGTTGGGGAGCCATTGCAGAATAGAATTGCCGCTGTCTGGACCCTTTGCCGCTTTTGAGGTCATCTGTTGCTGTTTGCCTGGTGCCTTTGCCCTCCCGCCTCCCGCCGCCGGCCCCTGCTCCACCTCGGGGTCTGGCAGCCGAGCGGAGCGCGGTGGAGGTAGCAAAAAACTACACAACCCAGCATCCTTAGCGGCGCTAATCGCGTCAAACGCGCGCCAGGAGGCGCTTAAGTACAGAGTCACCCCGGTCGAGGGGGGGAACCATTGCAGAATAGAATTGCCGCTGTCTGGACCCTTTGCCGCTTTTGAGGTCATCTGTTGCTGTTTGCCTGGTGCCTTTGCCCTCCCGCCTCCCGCCGCCGACCCCTGCTCCACCTCGGGGTCTGGCAGCCGAGCGGAGCGCGGTGGAGGTAGCAAAAAACTACACAACCCAGCATCCTTAGCGGCGCTAATCGCGTCAAACGCGCGCCAGGAGGCGCTTAAGTACAGAGTCACCCCGGTCGAGGGGGGGAACCATTGCAGAATAGAATTGCCGCTGTCTGGACCCTTTGCCGCTTTTGAGGTCATCTGTTGCTGTTTGCCTGGTGCCTTTGCCCTCCCGCCTCCCGCCGCCGACCCCTGCTCCACCTCGGGGTCTGGCAGCCGAGCGGAGCGCGGTGGAGGTAGCAAAAAACTACACAACCCAGCATCCTTAGCGGCGCTAATCGCGTCAAACGCGCGCCAGGAGGCGCTTAAGTACAGAGTCACCCCCGTCTCGCGGGACGCCGGGCGAAGCCCGGGCCAAGGGCGGGCCCGTTTCAGCCCGTTCCAGACTGATCCAGGCTGGGCTGGGCCACCCCTCTTTTCATCTCATCCCCAGGGCTGTGCCCCAAAGGTACTGTCTCCCATCTATTGACTGTGTTATTTGACTGTCTAACCGGGAGATTCCAATTGTTACAATCATGACCAGGGGTTCAAGAAGTAAAACTGCCTCTAAAGCTGCTTCATTTACTGGCCCTATTGATCTATTCATTACTAAAACAACAGAGGCCATTAATCAGAACATCGCTGTTTTAGAACGACGGGTCTCTCAGGACCTTGCGATTGCCCGGAGATCTTCTCTGGGCCCCATAGCGACTGCCTTAACACCATTACCATCATTTACTCCAATTCCTATTTTAATACAATCAGGCACTACAGCACAAGTACATACCATCCCTAGTGCTGTAGACCTATCAGCTACCAATCTGTCATCGGAAATGGACTCAACGGAGAACCTTGAGACAACCCCTGACCTTGAGCACATCCTATCCGATAATCCGGCTCAGGATTTAGCACAGGTCAACAAGTTAAGAGGGGCTAGAGAAGGCGCTGTTTCGAAGCAGCCAGATGAGCATAAGAAGGGGAGTACTAAATTAAATCCCATTTTTACCAGAACTAATAATGGGTCTAGTGTTTTACCATCTAAAACTGTCCTTTCCAGTAATAACCTTGGAGCATCGGTTCCATCTGTCTCACAAGATACTAATCCGATTAATGTAAATGTCTTGGAAGGTGAATCCATCCCGCCAAACAGTGATTCATTACAACTTCTTGCTAGCTTTAGGGATTTATTAATACACCATCTTCAACCCTTAGAGAAGAGCATCATGGCAATAGAAAAGCAACTTGCCATTCTCCTTTCCAAATCATCCATTCAGCCTGGGGTGGGTATTATTAAAGCAGGAGGGGCTCCAACTGTTACTAGTTTGGGGTCCACTCCGGCTAATTCATCTAGATTGCTGGTTACATCTGTAGCACAGGCAAAAACTAAGGAGCTTCCAACCCCCACCTTGGTCTCTGCCTTGAATAAGAGTATACCCCCTAAATCTAATGCTACACCCATATCGCAGCCTACATCTCAGGCCCACACAACAAGTCAACAAAACTCTACTCAACCCACGCCTGCAGTTATACCACCAGTTGTTAACGCCATCACAACACAGGGGTCACTGCAGCCGCCCCCAGATAAACCCGTGATCCCTCAAAAATCACATCATGCAGATGCCAAGAGGGGGCCCAGGTATAAACGTCCGGTACATCTCCCACCGGAGGTTTCTCCTTTCACGGTAATCTTAACGGGAGTTCCGGAACTCCCAGTAGGTACCGATGAACCTTCCTGGTCCCTGTTGAATAAAATCCTTCAATGGCTTAGTATTAACAGGCCATTACAGCCTGCTAATACTTGTAGAATATCTTCTGTTCGTAGGGTTTCATGGGTGGGGTCGAGTTCAAAGAGTATTCAGGGGGATTGTGTCATTGTTACTTGTGTAGACGCATCCTCGGTGAATCACATCTGTTCTTGGCCAGAGTTGGAGAAGAAAGGAGGAATTGATACCCAGAGGCTCTCGTTTTTCTATCCCCCAGTATTAAATTTTCATGCTCCAACATTAGCTCCCAATTGGGTTATTCCTCATGAACAACCTTGGAATAATGGAGGCCCCTGGTTGACACAAAAGAACAGGAACAGGGACTGGCCTTTGCGCCCCTGGTATCCTAATAAAGGCCACCCTATGGGGAATGGATGGCAAGGCATTCATACCAGTAATAGGTATGACTGCCTGGAGATGGTTGACTGACATAGAGCTTCATCTTTCCCTAGTCAGTTTGTTACCGAGCAACCTGGTTTAGCCTATGAATGTCAGTCATCTGCCAAGGTCAGAGCTTCAGCATCACCTACGCCGGTCTGTACATCCATTGCTGACCTGGCGGACGGACGAGATGCTACGGGAATAGAGGGCAGCCCTACAGATTCCCCCCCATCTTATAACTCTACTAGTACCACTCCAATTACTAATTCCTGTAAAGTATTCAATTGTAATGGTCCTGATACTAGTACATCCATCGACGGCCCCAGACCAGGCCCAGTTGCAAGCATCCAGGTAGCTAGTTCAACCTTATCCTGTGTTACCCAGCCAGAGACGGCTACCGCTGACACAAGTAAGCCTGTTGGTATTTCCCTTATTTCCTGGAATATTGCTGGCATTGCCAGTAAAATAGATACACCTTTTTGGACCAGGTTTATTGGGGAAGGATACGACTCAATCCTCCTCCAGGAAACGTGGTGTCTGGACCATATTAATATCGAAGGCTACTCATCGCACTGTCTGATAGCTACTAAATCTAGCTCGGGCAGGGCCAAGGGGGGCCTTTTGCTGCTCCTGTCCAATAAGTTGATTAACTGTATAGTCAGAAGTAGTACGTCAGTTGGGACCTTCAGCCAGGTTGTAAGGGTGGAATGTAGAAAAGGTATTGATCTGGTTATAGTTAATTTCTACAACAATATCTTTGATGCCACTAGAGGAGATATTTTACCACCTCTTGAAAAAGAAATCGTTAGGGTTATGGGTATTTCGAAAAGAAAGGCAGAGGTCATCTGGGTAGGGGACTTTAACTTACAGCCCTGTTATTTGTCCAATGGGAGCCCCTGTGGTCTTGGAACAGCTATGTATAGCCAATGGGGGGGAGTGGGAGAGAGGGAGGATTCCCTCCACTTCCCACATTGCAAATATGGTTCTATATTGAACAATATGTTAATTACGCTAGACCTGACCCTTTTAAACTGTAACAAAAATATTCAGGCTGTTACATGTCCTACCTTTACTGGAAGGGATGCGGGGTCATTTATAGATCACATTCTGTTGTCTAGTAGCGGAGACATTTGTAATTTACATGTTAAAGAGGAAAGTCTCAGTGACCATAACAGCATTTGTATATCCCTCCTAGGGCATGGTACCCCAACAAAGTCAGTTGAATAATGTTCTACTGACCTAGTACCCATCAGACCGAATGGTCTCAGGATCAGATGGTCTGGAATTAATTCCAAGGCCAAACAGAAGGAGGTTTTAACTAACTGTAAAATTCAAATTAGTTCTTGTCTAGACAATGAAATTAACTCTGGTCCCCTATTATTACTCTTTATCACCATCAATAGTATTATTGATGGTATTTTCACTAGGGTCCCGGCATCCAATAGAGGTTTGAAGCAGGGGTGGTTTGACAAACCCTGTATACTTGCCCTCCGGGAACTAAAGAAGGCATTAGGCATTAAACCACGTGATAGCGAGGGAATTAAACACTTTAGGTCTAACTATAAATTAGCAATTACCAACAGAAAAAAGGTTTTACAGAGTGAGGCCTGGGATAAGTTAAAAGAAGCAGCGGAGACCAAAAACTGCAAACTTTATTGGGAAACTATTAATAGTCCTTTTCTCAATAAAGATGGTATCCCAGAATTAACATCCTATGTTGCATGTAGTGACTGGATTACCCATTTTTCTAACATCTTTAACCCTGAAGGGTTACCCTCTGAGTCATCGTCTCTTGAGACTACCTCTTGGCCATCTCTCCCTTTGGGAGTAACACTAGAAGAAGGTCATGATGGACTCTCTAATAGTAAAGGAGGGAAAGCTCCAGGCCCAGATGGGGTCCCGCTAGATCTATATAAAGCCGAACCAGATCTGTGGGTCCCCATCCTGGTGAGGATCTTTAATTGTGCGGCAGAAGCTGATTTCCCTCCCTCCTGGGGCCAATCTGTTATTATTCCTTTACATAAGAAAGGTAGCAAATCTCAGGCCTCCAATTATCGACCGATTTCCTTGCTGGACGCTTCGGTAAAGGTAATGAGTAGGATTCTGCTTAAAAGGTTAGAAACCTGGGCAACTGAATCGAATATTTTAACTAGAGTTCAATATGGTTTCCGGAAAGGTATGGGCACTTTGGAACAATGTGTAAATCTGGATCTTTTAATTAATAAATACACTGTGGCCAAAAATGGCAATCTCTTTTTATGTTTTGCTGATTTGAGCAGCGCGTTTGATTTAGTTAATCATGTTATTCTTTGGGAGGTTTTGCTAGAATCTGGGGCACCGAGGGAAATTGTCCACTTTTTAGCTAGACTTTATGAAAAACTCTCTTGTAAAGTGCGCTACGGCACCCTAGGCGAATGCACCCCCTTTTTCAAAGTTTCACGGGGCATCCGGCAGGGATGCGTTTTGGCCCCTCTTTTATTTTCCCTCTTTATTAATGGTGTCGATCGCACCCTGGTTGACATCCAAGCAGATGCCCCTTTGATTGGAGGAAGACCTGTCCCACTTTTACTTTATGCGGACGACGCTGTTCTTTTATCTCGCACACAGATCGGCCTCCAGCGTCTAATCGATGGTTTTATGTTGTTTATTCAAAATAGGAGGCTTTGTGTGAACAAATCCAAGACTTATGTCATGTCATGTGGCCAGGCAGCAATAAAGACAAAGCATACCTTCTTCCTGGACAAAGATAAAATGACACATGTTAAAAAGTTTTGTTATTTGGGAATTACATATAATAACAGCGGGACCTGGATTTCGGAATTCGATACCATTAGATCAAAAATGCTGCGGTCCACCAGCAGCATTTTCCGATTTGCCACCAAACTTGGATCAAGAAGCATCCCAGACATGATTAATATATATAATGTTCGTTGTGCCTCTTCTGCACTGTATGGGGCCGGTGTATGGGGCCACAGTGAAGGCCCATCCCTCCAAATGGATGAAAACAAGTTTTTAAGGAGATTATTATGTGTCCCTCCTTCCGCCTCTGTTCAATTGATTCATGAAGAGGTTGGGGTCGAGTTTATATCTGACTTAGCAGCCGTTCGGCCACTCTTATTGTGGCGTTCTATTTGGGCTAAGCCAGAGACTCGATTCACTCAAGATATTATTCTTGATTGTATAGGTTTGGACCATTCTTCACGTATACAGTGGTTGAGATACATTCATTTCTGGTATCACCTTTTATTTAATATTGATGTGTTACTTGATCCAGAGCAGGCAGTCTCTATCCCAAAAAAGGAAATTAAGTCAACGTTCCTAAATTTTAAAAAGGTAGAGCGAGACAAAGTATACGGTAAGCTAGCCACCGTAAAGTTCTATAAGGACTTGAAATTAACTCTGGGGCTTCAATCTTACCTTGTGAACGTGACCCGTCCCTCCCATCAATTTGTATTAACTCGTGTCAGACTGGGTATTGTTCACCATCTGGTTGCGTTTCCGAACCAGAAAGTTAGATCTGAGATACCCTGTCCATGTGACAGTATTTCACGTCAGAGTTGTTGCCATTTTTTACTTTTTTGTAAATTTTTTCATTTTCTTAGGGTAAAATACCTCAAACCCATTTTTATAAAGTACAATACCCGTTCCACAAAGACTGCACTGACATTATTATCCTCATTGGAGAATGAGGATATTTGTTTCTTTTTGGCTACCTATATTTTGAAGTGTACAGCTGCCAGGAAAAGTATGTTACTGTAAATTTTCTTATACTTACCTGTCTGTACCTGTGATGTACAGCTGCCAGGAATTGTATAGTGCTGCCTTACTCTTTACATTCCTGTCTGTACATATAAGTTTTTATGAGTTTTATCCAAGCTTTGTAAATAAGGAATAACTTTATGTGTCGATGTGCACAGCATGAATTGTATGATTCCCTGCTTTCTCCAGATTTACCTTTTATGTTAGTCCATGTGGCCCAGTTTTATTTTACCGGAATGTACAGCTGCCAGGAAACTATATTCGTTGTGACAAATCTTTTGATTTCCTGTCTGTACACCTATGAACGTTATATTATTGTATCGGTTAGTTGTTTTTAAAATTAACTTTTTTAACTGTTGCCCACTAGCTTTTTCATATGTCTGCTACTCCTTTCCCTTGTAATATTTGTGTGTTTATTGTGTATTAATATTTTAACCTATGTATTTTTATTATGCTTGTATGATTTGTATGTGCAAATCGAATAAAAGCTTATGAACTTGAACTTGGGTGCGCTCGCTTCTATTTCAATTTAGAGCAAGGACCCTGAAATATTCCCTTTGCTTCCTGTGAGGTTTCCAGCACAACTTGAGCTCATGAGTTTGCCTGTGTATCAATGTATCTAAGCAAATTATGATTCATTTTACTTTTTTCTTGGTTACTACCAATTATTTACGAGAATGTTTTTAGTACCTTTTTAAGGCTCAACAATTATCATAAATGCCTACAAGCTTTTAGGTGTCTACAAGATTTAACTGAAAATGAAACCTGTTGTTTCTTAAGTTTGTTTCTCAAAAAGACGTACATTCAAGAAGCACTGTGCACTTTGATTAACATCTTGTACCATGCTTTTTCTCAAAGTCTATATGATACATGTTGGTCGCCTTTGATGTTCATTTATCTTTTTTGTATGTATTTTAAACTGCTTATGTGGAGAGTCTCCCTGCCGAATAAAGATGTTTTGATTGATTGATGGCTTAGTTCAGTCTCTTAATGATAAGAATATGTCCATAAGACATCAGGAGTGAACATGTTGCTGTCCACACCTGCGCTGCGCTTTTGACAAGCCTCCCAGGCCACGTGCTTCCAGCCGAGAATAGTCCTGTGAAAGTTCATGCAGGCCAACTGTGACTGCATTCTTGGAAATTGCCAGTTTAGCTGCCAGTTTTCTGGCAAGGACTTTAAATTGTGCTCTATCCAAATAAACAATCGTATTCCGAGAGAGCCAACATTGTCCTAAAGCACTTCACTAAGCGTCATACTTTATTTTTACTCCATTAACATGTGCTGCTGCAGACTGCACTGCCTCTGCCATCACCTTCCTCTGTCAGTGGCACCAAACTGGTATAAGACTGCTGATCCTTCTGATGCACTTCGGGATTCCTTCCAGGACGGCTCTTAATTCCCCCAGCAGCAGACCATGTAGCCAGCACATGTAAACAAAGCTGCTCTTCGCTTTGCCCACACTTTTCATGAGTATTCCACTACTAAGTATGGAAGCACACCATGATGTCCCTCCTTACATTGCATACCAGCCATTTGTATTGGACATTGGTGAGGCAGTCATAGAGCTGCTGCCTTTTGCTTGTTTGCTCATGAGATGCAATTTTAATTGTTTCCTTATGTTCATGTAATTTATACAGTTACTGTTAAACCACAAATGAGTCTTCAGATCTTGTCGCCAAAACATTATTGTTGCATATACATTGGCAGTCTGAGCACATAGGACGTTTCTTAACTATGTTTTACATCATGATTGCAGGTTTCAGATAATGCCCCACAATGAGCAAGGTATTGTTTCCTCACCCTTAAACGAGTATCCAGTAGTACAGTCTGGGAAAATGCATAAAGTGGCACTCTAATACAGAGAGCAGTCAACACCTTTCTTTGAATGAGGCACCACTTTGCACACTTAGGAAGTGGGAACCCACATTATTAAAAAAACATATACAATAGAAGTAATTATTCTGAAGTAACCATTTTATTCACATTTGTAAGGTAATAATAATGACAGATTACAATCTGCTTCAGGTGGAGTGCTACATCAATGGTAGATAGGTGGCCTTGTATGCTTTACTAATTTATTTCATAGTAATGGGTCGAATATCTTACTTTTTAAAACACAAACTGGCCTAGTTTTAAAGAATTCGTCCATTTGGCCATAACAACATAAAATACATTGGATCTTAAACAGCAATAATGTCTGTAAAGAATATTTGCTTAGTCAGGGTGACATCCCTGCCTAAGTCAAATGCTAGACCCATGAAAAATAGCCATTTTCAGGGGGACCTAACCAGGATAAGATGGTAAAACCAACTAAAACTATAAATCCTGAACACAGACAACTTGGTTTTATGACACAGGCTTCTTTATGTTTTTCAATCCCTCTCCAGAACTTTGGAATATAAGCATTGTCCTCGACTAAAAGCAGAACAGTAAGATGCCGGGGCTCTCTGCTTAACTGCCCATGCATCGAAGCAGTTGCATATGGGGCCTCAAAAACAGAAATTATTGTGTCACCTTCAGTGAACATCGCATACCAAACTTAGACAGATATTGGAGAAAGTGACACATTTCCTGATGATTTGTCAGATGGCTCCAAAGTTATAAGTTAACCCAAAAAATGCCTTGTAACTGAAAAAATGTGATTGAACCATAACCACAATGCTGTCGCCAGTTGCTGTAGATAGATGCAGATATATATATCCAAGAGTTCAACGAGTGAGCCGATATCCATGTCTATATTCCGGAGAACAAGAATGTTCTTCAGGAATTAGGCTGCAAGACAAGATTGGATGGGTGCTCAGGAGTTTGAAGTTGGCAGAGGTGGCAGTGAGTGCTTTGTATGAGTCCAGACACATTTGGCTATCAAAGTAAACCTGTAGGGTTTGTGCAGAGACTGATAAGTTAAGGGTATCTAGTGTGAATGTCATTTTGAGGTGGAGTTAAGTGGAGATAAATGAGAGTTTGGGGAAGCAAAGGGTCATTTAGTGTCTGATTGTGTAGCAAGGGGTCTTAGCGTCTGATTGCTCTGAGGTCATTTGCATTGCCATGGATGAAGTGAGGGTGGGAAAAGAGAAAATCTGAGCTATTCATCAAGAGCTCATATGGGAAGCTAAAGACAGAGGGCACTACTCTATCCCCTCACAGGGTCGGAATATGTCGAAAAAGGCATGGAACCAGAATGGAGCGTTGGGAGACTCCACAGGTAAGAGGTGGGTGAATATGGGATAGCAGCAGCACATGGAGTAGGAGCAAAAGGAGAAGGAGTAGGTGACGCAAGCAAGGGCAGGATTATGATCCAGGAGCATATTGAGGGTTGAATTGACAGATTCTGCTTTTAAGCACTGGGTCAGTTTGTTTGTTGAGAGAAGGTTTGTTCGAGCCTAGCAAGAATGTGCGATGTGGAAATGCACTGGGGTGTTACGAATTGAACTGTGAAGATGTCAAAGTTAGGTGCAAGAAGAGTTGATTATGGGAAGATTTGGCAAGAGTGCTTATAGTCAGATGGGTAGGAGGGTTTCAATAGTACTGCAAAAAGATGAGATGGGTGAACAATTTGGAGAATTTGAGACAGCAAGGCAGCTAGTGATGCAGCATTGTCTTAGATATAAAGAATCAGGTTTAATCTAAAGATATTTGTAAATAAACCGCAACAAAAGATTGCAAGGTTCTGCACTTTTGGTGTGGGTGTCAGGATAACAATATTTGTGGTTCAAGAGTGAGTGAGTAAAGACAAGAAGAAGTTGTGGAGTGCTCATCTTTCTCCATTTCCAGCTATGAGAATGCCTACTTGTTTTCATGACTTTTGTGTTAAAAGGGGCGTGGGGTGGCGTGGAGTTTGGCTATGTTCGATGATTCACTTCAAGTTCTTAGAAAAAAGTGATGAAAAGTCTGGCAGGTCTATAATGTAGGACACTGTTTAGTCCATGTGGTAGTTTCTGTTGTGATGGCTATGTTCTTGAAATAGGTTGGAAGACTTTGGCTAGGAGGGTTGGTGAAGCAGAGGTGCTTGCACAAAAGGTTGCAAAACCCACCACAGCTAGTTGTGGTTAAAGGCCCATCTGTTTTTTTGGAGGGCAACAGTGATAGCAGGTTTGGGCCATGTGTTGGTCATTGCATTGAAGGAAGCTGCTATGGTTGTTAATAGAGTGATCACAGATGTATGTTGTTTTATTTCATTTTCCCTTGCACTTTATAGGCAGTTTGATCTATATTGGTGGTGGTGAGGGGTATTTCTCACAGGGAGATATTTACTTAGTGTATGATCGGTGGTGGCCGGCACGGATCTGGGAAGGCAGGAGCGGAAGAGCCCCCACTGTGTATGATAAGGTTTAGTTGAATGATCACTGGATATAGTGCGGTTTCTTCCACCTCTGTGCCTCTGGAAGTGCCATGGGCGAGTTAAAAAACAATAGAAGAGATGAGAATTTTGACTCGAACTTGGACTCAAAATGGAGGGACAGATCGGCATGTGGTCTGAGGTGAGTGGTTGCCAGAATGGTGGTAGATTGGGGAACAAAGGAGCTGGAGCATGTGGACACAGGAAGATTGGCCATGGCGTGCCAAAGCTTGAAACAGCATACTGTGTGATGACACATGCACACTTATAACACAGTGCTCACTCTGCTGTCAGCCATGACATTCTTTTTAATGGGCCTTCACAGTGAATCAAAAGTCAAACCTAGTCTTTGGCATTTGTCTCACTCCCGAGAGATCCGGGGGGTGTATCAACTTTGTCTGATGCTGCACTGCCTTGCTTCCGATGTCTACTGCCTCTGAAGGGAACCTGCACTCATTGCGGCAGTGGGGCGCCCTGGAGGAGCTCTCCTCTCCTCCGAGTTCAAGGCTCACCAGTTTGTTATTGAACACTACGGAAAACAGGGTCTCTGGCCGTGTTTGTGTTCTCAAGGAAATCAAATTGAGGGTGTTTTAAAAGTTGTTGTTTTGTTTGTTTTAACTAAATTGTTTTATTCTGTTTTAGTCCAGTTAATTCCATATGTGAGTCAGCTTACTGTGTTTTTTTTTAGGAATTATAGTTGTATCTGCACATGATGGACACAGGAACGTGCTAATATCAAACATAATACACGTTTGACTAAACAAGCAGCTACAAATCGTAATCTTTATTCATTACAGGTGTGAAGGACTTTGTCCTGCTAGCCGGGCGATTCATCTTGGCTCTTGCTCTTTTCAGTTTACTCATTTCCTATGTGACTCCGTGGATTCAGTCTTATTCAGTGGCGTCTTCCAGAATCTCCCCTTCGAACGGTAAGGAACGAATATGAATTCATGATTTTTTTGTTTTTATTCACATGAATGGCTACATTAAAATCATATATTAAATACTACAAATGTCCAGATGCAGCAACCACAAACTGCAAGAATAAGCAACACATTCATTAAAATAAAGGAGGTATGCGGGTGACTGAGATGAAGAGTATCTCCTTTGGTATAACAGCTTCCCAGAGGATACCATGCTTTTGGTTTTCTTAACTCGAGTCAAACAGGTTCGTTTATTCCAGCTTTTAGCATCTGGAACTTATATTCAACTAACCTCACAATCAAGAGAACCTTTTTGACAAAACGTTTTTTGGGGGAATGTGTTGCAGTTTACTGTTATTGGAAACGCTTCATTTATTCACCCAACACCTGCATCATATTATCGCCAACACAGTTGCCCTGAAGATTAAGTCTTCTGTGCGATTTCATGCATGTTTCACTGGATACCAGGGCAATTCAGTTAACGTCCTGTGGAAACAGCCTGAAATACTTTTCATGCTGAGCTTTGTTTAGTGAGAAAGTTGTATCTAGAAGAGGCTCGGCCTTCTAATAGGTTATGTGTCTGGTGGTGGACTGGCCTCTTGATGCAAACCTTTGTTCTGGGTGGCAACTGAATGTAGAAGAGGCTTGGCCTACTAATAGGTAATGTGTCTGGTGGCGGCCGGCCTCTTCATGCTCACTTTTCTTAATGGCAAAAGTGGGAAGTATAAGGAGCTCGACCTACTAATAGTCGATGTGTCTGGTGGGAGACTGGCCTCTTGATGTAGAGCTTTGTTCAGGGTGAAAACTGCATGTAGAAAAGGCTTGGCCTACTAATAGGTAATGTGTCTGGTGGGGGGCTGGCCTCTTCATGCTCACTTTTCTTCATGGCGAAAGTGGTACGTATAAGGAGCTCGACCTACTAATAGTCGATGTGTCTGGTGGGAGACTGGCCTCTTGATGTAGAGCTTTGTTCAGGGTGAAAACTGCATGTAGAAAAGGCTTGGCCTACTAATGGGTGATGTGTGTGGTAGCGGATGGGACTTAATGTTCAGCTGTATTCAGAGCGAAGACTGTATCTAGAAGTTGCTTGGCATATAGTAATAGTCGATGTGTCTGGTGGGAGACTGGCCTCTTGATGTAGAGCTTTGTTCAGGGTGACAACTGCATGTAGAAAAGGCTTGACCTACTAATAGGTGATGTGTGTGGTAGCGGATGGGACTTCATGTTCATCTGTATTCAGAGCGAAGACTGTATCTAGAAGTTGCTTGGCATATAGTAATAGGTGATGTGTCTAGTGCAGGGCTGGCTCTTTTGGTTGAGTTTTGTTCAGGGTAAAAGTTGTATGTAGAAGAGGCTTGGCCTACTAATAGGTGATGCATGTGATAGGAGACTTGCCTCTCTATCTCAATAGCTCACTTCAGGTGGAATGCTGTATGCAGAAGAGCTTGATATACTAACAGGTAACGTGCCTGGCAAAGGAATGGCCTCTTCATGCTGACCTTTCTTCATGGCAAAAGCAGTATGTAGAAGAGGCTCAGCCTACTACTAGGTAATGTGTTGGTGGGGGGCTGGCCTCTTCATGCTCACTTTTCTTCATGGCAAAAGTGTATGTAGATGAGGCTTGGCAAACTAACAGGTGATGTATGCGATGGTGGACTGGCCTCTAAATCTCAATAGATCGCTTCATGTGGAAAGCTGTATGTAGAAGAGCTTGGTACACTAACAGGTAATGTGCCTGGCGAAGGAATGGCCTTTTCTTTCTGACCTTTCTTCATGGCAAAAGCTGTATGTAGAAAAGGCTTGGCCTACTAATAGGTGGTGTCTGTGTTGGGGTCTGCACTCTTCGTGTTGATCTTTGTTCAGGACGAAAGCTGTAGCTACAAGATGCTTGGCATATAATAATAGATGGATTCTGACCTCTTCTGGTTGAACTTTGCTCATGGCAAAAACTGTATGTATAAGAGGCTTACCATACTACTAATAGGTGATATGTGTGATGGGAGGCTGGCGCCTCTATATCAATAACTCACTTTAGGGCGAAACCTACATGTGTAAGAGGCTCGGCCAACTATTTTGTGGTATGTCTGGTAGGAGACTGGCCTCTTGATACAGAGCTTTGTTCAGGGTGACAGCTTTATGTAGAAGAGGCTCGGCCTACTATTAGGTAATGTGTCTGGTGGGGGGCTGGCCTCTTGATACAAAGCTTTGTTCATGGTGACAGCTGTGTGTAGAAGAGGCTCAGCCTACTATTAGGTTATGTGTCTGGTAGGAGACTGGCCTCTTGATACAAAGCTTTGTTCATGGTGACAGCTGTGTGTAGAAGAGGCTCAGCCTACTATTAGGTAATGTGTCTGGTGGGGGGCTGGCCTCTTGATACAAAGCTTTGTTCATGGTGACAGCTGTGTGTAGAAGAGGCTCAGCCTACTATTAGGTTATGTGTCTGGTAGGAGACTGGCCTCTTGATACAAAGCTTTGTTCATGGTGACAGCTGTGTGTAGAAGAGGCTCAGCCTACTATTAGGTAATGTGTCTGGTGGGGGGCTGGCCTCTTGATACAAAGCTTTGTTCATGGTGACAGCTGTGTGTAGAAGAGGCTCAGCCTACTATTAGGTTATGTGTCTGGTATGAGACTGGCCTCTTGATACAAAGCTTTGTTCATGGTGACAGCTGTGTGTAGAAGAGGCTTGGCCTACTATTAAGTAATGTGTCTGGGGGGTCTGGCCTCTACATGCTCACTTTTCTTTATGGCAAAAGTGGAATTTAAAAGAAGCTTGACTTACTAATAGTCGATGTGCCTGGTGGGGTACTGGCCTCTTGATGTAGAGCTTTGTTCAGGGTGACAGCTGTATGAAGAAGAGGCTCGGTCTAATAATAAGTGATGTGTGGTGGGCACTAGTCTGTTCATGCTGAGTTTTCCTCAGGGTGTCTTTTACATACATATTTCTGCCTGAACAGAGATCGTCAAGCACAAGCCAGTCCTCCATCACCGATAACCGCTTATTAGTTAGCCAAGCCTGTTCCATAGTGGTCTGTGAGGCAATGAATAGAGTGTCTTCTCTGTCAACTTCGTAAGGTACATAGTCATTCAGAGCCAATGTTGGCAGTGCGCTGAAAGTCAGTTAATAAACCACCTGAATGTTCTGCTGCTGTTTGGAGTGCTGGGCTAAAGCTGCATTAATGTGTTTAACTTAAGTGTGATAATGTACATTATGATTTCTTGGTGATCCCTTAAAAGGCTTCAGCTTTTGTTCTTGTCTTATGGTTTGCTTTCCTGCAATCATTTTGTTAACCAAAACCTAAATCCCTTATTCCAACATAAATGTAAGCATCTGTGTAGAGTTGGGGGTTGCCCTTACACTTCAAGGCGCGCAGACAATATCTTGGAGGACTATTGTGTAAGGAGCAAACCTTTAGCTGCCTAACCCTTTTTGGTTGAGCCTGCACCCATGAGATCTGTGAACTCTGAAGGCACCATGGATTTTTGATTTCCAAGGATTGAGTATACAGGCTTGAGTTTAGCTCATTTTTGTTGGCTCCATTAGCAGCTGAACAAAAAGCTGGGTTATAAGTCATCTGTCGTGGAATTTGAATTAAAAGGCTATAGTAATAACACAATATACATGCCTATCACTTCGTATCATTTAATACATTTGTGTAGCGCTGCTACACTTGGGCTTCCAAGGATCATGTCTCCATTTTAGGTAGAGCCTGAGTCAGCGCGCATGCACTGTCTGCGAGACGACTTGTCCTGGAGTATGGAGGAGAAGCCGCGTCCACTCTCCGCCCATATTTGTCATTGACTTGTGTCATTGTCCTTCTTAAATGCTGGCTTCTGATTCCTTAGTAAGCATGTTAGTCCCTCCTTAGTACCGCCTTGTCTTCAGTTGTAACCTCCCATGGCGACTGGCCCCTTTACTTCGGTTGTTACACTGTACGTGTTTTTAAGTCTGTGAGCACTCTTTTCTTTAATGAGTTTCTCTACGTGCAGTTACAACATGCGCTGCTTCAGTTTTTTGTTATGTTTGTTTTTGTCAGTCATTTTTTCGTAAGACTTGTTTAGGCGAGCCATTCGGAATGTTGGCTCCCACGGCCCGTAATCCCCCAGAAAGGCTTTACCTTCTTGTGGTCTAGTTTATGTGCTTATTTGTTTGTTCATGCATGGGCGTAGGAAGTGTGGGGGACGCGGGGGATATGTCCCCCCCAGATTTTGGAGTGGGGGGGACACGGGGGACAAGGGTGGGGGGGGCGAGGGGACAAGAGAATTTCCCCTCTCCCTTCTGTTATTCAGCAGGGCCATTAGTGCGCTAAAGCGCTACCTAATGGCCCTGCACTTGACCTGCCTGGAGTCAAAGAGGCCACCGCCCTCTGCCCTTTGTTATGCTGCAGGAAGGCTCTGCGTTCTGGGAAGGGCAGAGAAGGGGAAACAAACTGTCTTTTCCTTCATACCCATTCCTGTCTTTGTCTCGCTCCTCCTTAAGTTCTGATTTCAAGAGCTCTTATTACTCTCTCTTGCATCTCCTTTCTTCATTTGTTTCTCTGTGAAATGGATCCAAAATAGGCGGACACTGGCTTGATATTTCCTCATTTACTGACCGTGTTATAATTCCAAAGAAAAACCTCGGGACGGAGAGAAAAAAAAAATGAAATACCTAAATTAAGCAATACAGAGTGGTCAGCAGACAGGCCAGATTGTTATTTACACCCACACACATTAGAACCACTTCACAGAGTTTGCCAGTGAAAGCGCTACTTTCTTTTTTTCTTCTTTCTTTGAACAACATTGTTTTCCCACTGGAAGTGCACCATTTCAAAGGGACTGCAATACCTGGTTGATAAGTGGAGTGGAAATGTTTAATATGATCATTTTCAACTGTTTTAATTATTTTAGCTTATAAAATGTATACTCTGTGTTCGGGGATGTGATTTTTTTTAATCAAACTGCTTACATTATGAAAGGATATAAGCAATGGATATTGAAACGGGTCCCTTCCTGGTCCTGTAGCCATATCCTGAATATTTCAGGTAAAATCACTTACTGATTTCTGAATAATGAGTTTAAAACTGTTACGGTAACCATTTGTTCCTGAATACATTTCACATGATTTACTTATTCTTGCATTCCTTATGAGTGTTTTTTTTTTTATGGTGTTATTCATGTTTTTTTTTCAGGCAGCATTTTACTGTTGTCTAGTGCATAATTTGAATTTAGTTGCAGCACAATTGAGATGTAGCTGAAGGCAGTGCACGTTTCTCTCAGTGGGGCACTATGGTGTTCAGTGTGGGAGAAGATGTGGCACTCTGGCCAGAGCTGCTGAATTCGGAACTGGCGCACCATTTTCAGCCTTCATGACCAATCCACCAGACCGTACCCCTAGCAGAGCTCATTCCGATGCTACACCTTAGAAGGCCCGATAGACCTTAAAAGCCCTGGTGTCTTAGCACCCGTAGGTGGACCCTAATGGCGGCAAGTGTGAGTTAACCCGGAAGGCCTGTCCACCACATTCCATACTGCAGTTCACCTCCAGTCTTGCGAGCAGGCATACAAAGAAGCACACCCTAGATCAACAGTGACTGTCACTGAGGTCACAAGATCCTTGAGGCCAGTCCACCGCACCCATTGGTACCTCCATTGGCCTTTTTCAGCAGTAGTGCAACTTACCAGGGGTTGGCAATGTAGGACTTGCATGCACACCAAACTTAGGGGGTGATTATAATGTAGGTGGAACCGCCACGTCACCCCGTCATTGGCAGTCCCACTGCCATCGGTGACTGCATCAACGCCCACCATATTACAATGGTGGGTGCTTTCCTGGCGGTCGGAAAGACCAACCGCCACGCATCCGACTGGCTCCTTGAACCCGCCAGTGCGGCGGAGGGGCTCTTGGTTCCTACAATGCTGGTGGTGCCTACCAGGCACCACAGTAGGGCTTACGATACCCTTTACCCGCCAGCCTATCCATGGCAGTTCACCCGCCATGGAAAAGTTGACGGAAAGGGACATTGGAGGCCCATAGCGGGCCCCTTTCCCCCCAGCCCCCAGACATGGGACCTGACAGAGCGTCCGCCTCCCCCCTTCCGCTCCAAAACCACCGAGATAATCTGCGGCGTACCCCAAGGCTCATCTCTCATCCCAACGCTGTTCAACGTCTACATGGCACCACTCGCCCACATCGCCCGACAGCACGACCTAAACATCATCTCCTAAGCCGACGACACCCAGCTGATCCTCTCGCTCACCAAGGACCCCCACACCGCCAAAACCAACCTCCATGAAGGAATGAAGGCTGTCGCCGACTGGATGAGGGACAGCCGACTGAAGCTGAACTCGGATAAGACAGAGATCCTCATCTTCGGCTCAACCCCATCGGCCTGGGACGACTCCTGGTGGCCAACGGCACTAGGAGCACCCACCAACCACGCACAAACCTAGAGATCATCCTCGACCCAACACTCTCCATGACAAAGCAGGTCAACACCGTCTCCTCCACCTGCTTCAACACCCTCCACATGCATCGCAGGATCTTAAAGTGGATCCCCACCGAAACTAGAAGGATGGTCATCCAAGTCCTCGTCAGCAATAGACTGGACTACGGCAACGCACTCTACGCAGGAGCCCCGGCCAAATTACCGTCACGACTGCAACGCATCCAGAACGCCTCCGCACGACTGATCCTCAACATCCCCCGCCGCAGCCACATCACACCCCACCTGAAAGACCTGCACTGGCTCCCGGTCAACAAGAGGATCACCTTCAAGCTCCACACCCATGCACACAAGGCGCTCCACGACACCGGACCGGCGTACCTCAACAGACGACTCGGCTTCTACGCCCACCAGCTCTGCTCCGCAGACCGCGCCCTCGCCATCGTCCCCTGCATCTGAAGAGTGACCACCGGTGGCAGATCATTCTCCCACCTCGCCACCAAGACATGGAACACCCTCCCCATCCACCTACGATAAACCGAAGACCTTCTAACCTTCAAGAGACTCCTCAAGACCTGGCTCTTCGAACAATAGCAGTCCCCCCCCCCCCCCCCCCTAGCACCTTGAGACCCTCACGGGTATGTAGTGCGCTTTACAAATGCTATGATTGATTGATTGATTGATTGACGTGTCAGTTTTTACATAGCGGCAGATGATGTAGCCAGAAGCACCTGCTGCAATGTAAAAGATAGGCACTGCGAATGCCATAGTGGCGGTCGCATTGTAAGGCCTATCGTCGGGCCGCCACCTTAAAGGCCAGCGGTCCCATTCCCCGAATTCTGAGGTCTGAAGTCCGCCTGCCTTCGTAATCAGCCCCTAAGTTTGCAAACGTCATAGTCTCTGCTTCATACACAAACACTTTTAACATGTGCAGCCTGCTTTCGCGCCACTGGAGTTATGCAGCAATGGAGGCCAAAATTATGTTGCAGAAATTGACTAAATGATGCAACAATAAAAGGCTGCAGTGTAATGTGGTGCATTTTATGATACTTTATTTCTTTAACATATTTATACATACTAACAGCCTCTGCAAAGCTTTTGCCTCATTAGTACCTGTGTAACATACAAATGCAGCACAGGGAAAGGTGACCAGTCAACCTTTGCAAAGGGCCCTACACTTCACAGCAACATAAGTCACATTTCTTTTAGTAATTTTTTAACCGTTTGAGCTACAAAATTGTTTTGGGTCAAATCGTTAGATTATGCAGCAGATGATGTATTATGTGGGAAATATGATACAGCCATAGTTAAGTGGAATTTCTTTTCCACTTAACTTAATTTTGCCCCAGCATTGTAGTTGATCAATTTATAAGTTCCCCAAACCCAAAAGTCGAGTTTGGGCACAATTTGCATTTTAAAAGCAGTCCTACAACACAGGGCTACGTTTAAACTGACCTCAGTGCACACATGCAAACGCAGAAAAGGCTGTTGGCCTCTAAATTGCCATGCCCTATTATATTCTAGGGACTTAAAGTAGTTCTAATTTCCCTGCCCTATTATGAACTAGGGCCTTATAGGAGAGGTCATGCCAATCATAGGGGTACCCTAACCCCTAGTGCACCCTATGTAGGTGTTTTCACAGTATCTTTAAGTGTCTCTTTCAGAATACCACTGGCCCTGGGCCTGTTCAGGCAGAGGCCAGTGTCAGTCAGAGTCAGGTACCACCAGTACCAGTCAGAAAAACGTTGGGGGGTGCCCAGGGCACAGGATGGCTTTGCAACACTAAAGAAGCACAAACTCAGAATTTAAAACATAACACCATGGTTGGGGGGTTCGCTTTAATAATCAGAATTGATTTCTAGCCTAATGAACTCATTTTCCAACACTAGGATAAGGAAATACTGGGGAAAAATCATAATGTTCTAATCAATACCTTGAAGTTTTCATGCAGCTCTTTGATGACGGTTAATAGCTCACTGTTCAATGTTAGGATTTTAACTTATAAACTGCAAATACCAAAAGAATTTCTCAGACAAAAGCAGTAACTCACTGACCTATTTACATGATATGCATTTTGTGAACTGCGTGGTGGACGTTCTTTGCAGCATGCATATTAGCCCACTGTGTCTACCTTACCAAGAGTCAAAACTTCAACTAGACAAACCTCCGATCTCTCTCAATAAAGAACATTAATCACCAAAGTTATCTTCACATTTTTATTGTTGCCTGAAAATTGCTGGAGACCACGGGCCCGATTCACAGAACTAACTTAAGACAAAATCCTAAACTTACTACTTTTGATATTCAAAGAAGTTAGGATTTTGTTTTAAGTTTGTCTTAAGACAGACTTAAGACAGACTTAAGACAAAATCCTAACTTCTGTGAATACCAAAAGTAGTAAGTTTAGGATTTTATCTTAAGTTATTTCTGTGAATCGGGCCCCAGGAATGCAGCAGCAGGTACTTTTCAAATCATAATGCACTTGCAAACACAATGCCCCTACCTTAAGTCAGCCACCAATGTTTGCTTGGTGCATCAAGATGATTCATATACATGTTTTTTTAACATTTGGACTGATTACTATATGAATGTAAATAACAATAAAGCATAAATGAAAAGTGTGACAACATGCCTGCTTATCTTAATATTTCACTTCGAAAGTATGCGATTGTATTTCTTTAACAGGCGGTGATTTGTATAGGGTCACTGGAAAGTCCACAAGGTTGTCCCTGTCCCCCCCAGAATTTTAGTGTCTCCTACGCCCCTGTGTTCATGCTACCCCGGGAGCGCTTATTCCCCCACAAGGCTTCCCAGCATTCATTTATTTGTCATTTAGGTGCATGATTTAGACAAAAAAATTAAAATCGCACGAACCTCGCCCCAAGGTATTGGAGCGCGTTTTCAACTCCTCTTCTAATGGGACAGGGAGCGTTGATATTTAGCGCGATGTATGTGCTTTATTTGTAAAAATAAAATATATATATATTTCATCGCGCAAACTCTACCCCAAGCGTGGTGTAGTTCATGTTTTGTTCACGCTACCGGGGGTGCTCATCGCCCCTTGCAAGGCATATGTATTTGTCTTTTGGGTGCTTTATTTAAAAAGAAAATGCACATCGTGCGAACTATGCCCCAAGGGATCGGATCACTTTTTCAACTCCTAACATTTTCATGGGATCCCCCACACTTAACATGGCCGACGCAAACATGGCCAATAATTAACAACTGAACCGTGGCAGATTCTATCACCCACACGTAACTTGGCAGACGCTTTTCAATAGAACGTGATGGATTTGGCTTTATGCAACCGGTTGTTTTGGGCACAAAAACAATTTGATAGTACAGTACCCAATATAATGTGCTTCATATCCAAAATACTACTCGGGTCCCAAAGGCGAGACCAATTGCATTGCAAGGCGAGGCGCTGTTTCCATTTTTCTTGTGTATGTGTTGTTTGGTAAACAACAGTATATACTGTCTAAAAAGTGCTGTTTGTCCTCGGCAGGCTTGGGTGTAGGAGAACACCCCATGCACTCAAATACACACAAATATGCCTTCATTTACTTGTCTGAGTTGTGTAGGTTTGTGCGCAGGACTTCAAAACACTCCAAAACGCTGCATGTTATCCTTTGCCGGTGTTTGAAAATGCGTGCCAATGTGGGTGGTAGTAGGAACATTACCACTGTAGCGCCACCATACCCAGATGTTTAACCGCTATATAAAACACATCATTACTGTTCAGTTTGCCCACCTGAGCGCTCCCAATTGTTGTATTTTAGCAGATGACATACATTCAGCTCGCCCCCGTCCTCCCTGGAGGTGCGGTTATTTTCCCGCATTGCCTTCTGCTTTTATGGGGAGTTCTCGTGATTAAAGCGGGAGCTAGCTGCAAGTGCAATCAAACTGCACACTGCACACATCCCGCATCCTCCTGACACGGCACACATGCGAAGCTGCACCCAGCCTCGTTCGCTTCCACCAGGCAGCTCAACTTTTAATGGCCAGGCTAAGGCGGCAGAGCCTATTAAAATCCCTCTTCCTCAACTCTGCATTAAGATTCATTCACAGCTTTACAGCCTGGGGTTTGTATGTGAACAGCACTGCCAAAAAGGCCTACAAATGTCTGGAGATAGTGAGTTTGTACGGGGAGGAACATGAAAGTCACCAGAGGCGGATTTAAAAAAGTGATTTTTGTCTCAGTTAAACAGCCATTCATATAGCAGGGTGAGTGAAATTTAACGCAGATTTCTCTCTCTCTCTCTCTGCCTGTGTTTGTGGTTTGTATGCTGGTAGGAAGTGGTAAAGAGTTGCATGATCGTCCTCTTCTTTATTTCATCCTTCTCGTGATGATCAAGAGATTAATGCACTTACGGGAGAGATAAGTATGCATTTTGATGCTCAAGGGCTGGAACACTGTGTGGGCTGCCTGAAACTGAATTCCTTCTGAAGGTGGCAACGTATATCAGTGGGTTAATGCGCATACTGCAGAGCCCAGTTTGCAACCTTAAAGGAAGGGACCGACTGAGCCTTTCATCCTTCCTTAGTGCAACTAAGATAGACTGATCACTGTGCCCAATAATCATCGAGGCAATATGAATGAATGAATGATTTTGTAAAGCGCGCAATACTCGAAGGTGTCTTAGCGCCGGTCGGATCAAAGACGGAAAAGGGGCGGAGGCCAAAGAAATAAGTCGACTAACACTAGCTCTAAGTCGGCGGAAACAGCTAGGTCTTTAGCTGATTTCTAAACAGCTGCAGGCTGTGTTTGGAGCGGAGGGCCAGAGGCAGGGAATTCCATAACTTTCCCCCCTGGAATGTCAGTGTCCTCCCGCACCATTTTGTTTGCTTAATTCTTGGAATCTGAACCTTATGCTCCGTGCTAGAGCTAAGCGTTCTACTGGGTGTATACCATTTGAATAGCTCTTGGAAACAGAGGGGGCCTGTTCCGTTAAGGGCCTTGTGCATTAGGCACAATGTTTAAAAAGAAATTCTCCTCTCCACTGGTAGCCAGTGAAGGCCATGCAGTAAATGTGACACCGGTTTAAGCTTGGGGATGTTCAAGAGTGTGGGGGACTGCAATTAACCTATTCCCTATCCTAGAGCGCCCCCCAGAGCAATGCGTTGTAATAGTTTGCGTTGTAAAAGTTGCGTTGTAATGGTAGGTCGTTGTAAAAGTTTCATTGTAAAGGTTACATACCCTTCTGAAGTTCTGTTGGAATAAACTGGAGTATTTTTATTAGAATATGTAACAAAAAATAGCCCCGGAGGTCACTGCATTAATGTGAGCACTGAAGCATAACTTGGTGTCAAAAATGACTTTTAGCCTTCAGAACTGGCTTAGGTACGTCCCCCAACTCCTGGGGCCACCAAGATGCATTCTAGAAGGAGGTTTCATTCCCAAAAAGCAGTACCTCCATTTTCCCGGAGTTTAGCTTCAGACAATTCTCCTTCATCCAACCTCCCACTGCGGTCATGCAGCTGCGCAAATTGTTGGCATCATTTTCAACCTGAGATTATACCAACACCACAATCTGTGTGTTGTCAGCGTAAGAGAGCATGGACAAGCCAAAACTCACAATAAGCTGTACCAAAGGGGTGACATATACATTGAAAAGCGTAGCACTGAGCACCGAGCCCTGTGGCACTCCACATGGGAGAGAGAAGGGTCGGGATTTTACCTCTCCCATCTCGACCCACTGTTGCCTGTTTTCAAGAAAAGAGCTCAGCAGCGATAGTGCCGTGCTCCTAAAGCCCAGCACATGTAGGCGTTTCCTAAGGAGCACATGGTAGACCGTATAAAAGGTGGCAGAGAGATAGAGTAGAATTAGTGCCGCTCTGCCACCCTTGTCCACCCTCCCTCTGCTTTCCTCTGATGCAGCCACCAGTGCGAACTTGGTGCAGTGATTAGCTCTGAACCCATGCTGTGCCGGATCCAGCAGTCGATGGGCATCTAGAAAGGTCAGCATCTCTGCGTTATTGGCCTTCTCTAAGAGGAGTGGAGTGGTGTGGCACACTGGTTAGAGGCGGCAGACCCGTAAGCAGAGGACGGCCCGGGACCAGGGTTCGATTCCCGACGCGGCAGGGTCGTGGACCAGGGTCAGCGGGCTCGATAATTCTCGCCTCGGTGCCTACTCTAGTCAGGGACCACACTCGGCAACTCTGGGCATTAGCTTGCCTCATCTTCACAACGGCCCCCCAGACCGCCGGGGATGCTTGGTCGCACCTTAGATACCCATTAGGGACCATCTCTCAGGGTGAGCCAGGACGGGTTCCCCAGCGGTCGAAGCGCGGAGATACTCCTCCAGGAGTTGATTCTAGCGCTATATAAACCCACAATTAAATTAAATTAAATTAAGACCTTAGCCGGAAATGGGAGTCGAGAGATAGGTCTATAACTGTTCACCGACTTAGGGTCCAGAGAGGGTTTTTTGGTTTTTTTTCGCTAGCGGAAGAATAAAGACCGTTTTCCAGATGCCAGGATATAGCCCAGAACTCAGTACCTGGTTCAGAAGATCATTAAGTGGTCCTGCCACCTGGTTAGCCAGCTTATTGATGATCCCTGGGGGGCATGGATCAGAGGGAGCCCCGGACTTAATAGAGTTGATAAGGCTAATAGTTTTGTCCTGCGTAAGGAGAGAAAACTTCTCAAAAGTGAGGGAGACTTCCTGACCAATAACTGAGTTTGAGACCAAAGCCTCTTTCGAGTTGTACATGAGGCCAGCACTGGGAGACTTCTGAGAGAATGCCTGAAAGATGGAATTGACCTTGGATTGAAAAAAGTCCGCCAGCTTACAGCAGAAGGATTCGTCCATCTCAAAGGAGTTGTTATTGCTGTGTTTGACAGACCTTTAACTGTTTTAAAAAGTCCCCTGGAGGATTTCCTGTTATTCTAATTTTCGGCTTTTATAAGCTCTTTGTACTCTGCAAGGATCTTTTTATACCTAGCTTTTTTCCCGGGGAGTAATCTACTCTCCAGAGATGCTCCTCCTGTCTGCACCTCAGTTGTACTTCTTCCAACGTTGGAGAAAACCAGGGAGCAGAGGGGTTTTTCCTATGGCTTTTTAGTGTTCTCACGGGTACTGTTTTACAGCATGCAGTCTCCTGCCATTGTGTAAGGCTGGTAGCAGCCTTGTCATTATCCTACATGTATTCCGATACATTACAATACACCTTCTTCTCTGCACTAGTAACTTAAGAAATGTTATTGCTAAATTATGTATTTATTTAGGATATTTGTTTAGCACAACTTTCACTCTCATAGTGTCTTGGCACTGTGTAGATTCTTATTGACTCATTTTATGCACACATTGAACTCTCTGGGCAAACAGATAGAGCAGCGGAGTTTCCGTTCTGTTAGTATGAGACATATTATGCTGTGCTATGGCGTCACGTGCGCTCTAATGACCAGTACGTAACCACACACACTTCAATAGCCACAGAATAAACTACAGAAATCGATCTACAGTTTTTAGCACTCTTTATCTCTTTCCCGTCTACCTGCCCCTTCACTGTCTGCCCACCCGCCCTCTTCACTCTTCCTATGCATATGTGATGGGGAGTAGAATCACTAGTATTACATCCCCGGGTTTCCTAGATGAACAAAGTGTAAAGAACAGGAATGGAACTCTAATCCTATGCTCATGGTGAAGACCATCCTCAAATAAAATTATAACAAAGATTCCCTATCAGGAAAAGATGTGAAACACTAATATTTTGATTGTAGTACTTACTTTCATAAGTTCGTGGCTGAATTAATCTTAAGTTGATCAGAAATATGAAGCCTCCTGTTGTTTGTCGCCCCTCCCCATTAACAAAAAAGCGGCAGAGCAGGCTGAAAGAAATTGCAAGGACAAAAAAACAGGAAGACATTTTTTTTGTTAATTCTTTTTTTTATTCGGGTTGTTCATTTGTACATAATGTCTTCTTGGGTATATATATATATAAGGTTACAAAAATACTTATAACACTTTTAAAAATAACTTTTCAACATGCTGCACAGCAGCCACTCTGCTCTACAACACAACTTAAAGATATTGGCAAAACTAATAGCTCTGACTAAACACTTATGAGGTCCCAAAGGCGAGACCTATTGGCTATGCCATTGCTTGTTATGTCTGTCTACAGGTTTGGGTTTGAATAAGAAATTCTGACGTAGAATTCCTCTCCCTCTACCTGGAAATGGTCCCTTGTGGCCATCTATGTGAATCTGAAACATCACATTGGGGTTCTTCATGATCTTGACCAAGGATGTCATGTATTTGTTAAAATGATTGTAATAAAAACCCAAGACCTCTTTGGCCTCACAACCAAACTTAAATTCCATTCGAATAGAGTTGCCCTTTGAATTCCATCATACAGTAGATTCCATGCAGGACTGATCCATTAATACCCATAACTTGTCTCAGTTCAGGAATATGACACGAATAAAGCACTGTACTGAATTGCCATATGCCTTAATAATAAATGGTACAGGAGCACATTAGTTGTGCCATGCATCCACCTTGAATGTTACTATGTTGTGTACATGGAAGCTACTCTGTGTGCCTCTTAGAAATTCCCAATATGGACAGAAACATATATTGTATATGGAAGTATTTCTGATATAAAGCCAGCAAATATTTTAATTGAAAATTAAACCTGTGCCAGGGGCAGTATTTAGTGGTTGGTAGTCATGAGAATTGCATGTCTAACTGCTGAATGTTTCTTAGGTTTGACAGCTTTAATTTAATGCATGTTCTGATGTTGGACATATATACCAAAGCTGAAAAAGCCATACCCTTTTCTGGGACAGGTGAAAACTGTAGGAAGTTATTTAAAATTTTAAGATGCTTTCCTTTCTGGCTCAGCTGCTGTTTTACAACTTTCAGAGTCATATGAGGCTACTAGTGGCACATAGCACTGCATAAAATATATACTTAAATCTCAGAGTTGTGACTGTGTTTGTAAGAAAATTGGCAAGTTAAGGACTGGGACTTGTCTAAGCGGTTTGCCAACATTGAAATAACGTTCTTTGAAACTGCTGACCTTAGACATAGTTGCATCATTTCTGAACCCACAAACTTTTTAAGTGGAAAACAATAGGGTATTCCACTAGAAGATTGCATTTTGTCATGTTGGATTGTGTTCTGTGGCAAAATGTACACATTTGTGTGCCTATTGTAGTTGACAGGAAGATTACTGTGTTCCATGGTGCCCCACAGAGTATGAAGCGGATTACCTGCCCTCTGCACCATGACTTTAGGATAGCAATGGGGCTGTGAACTGGCCCCCGTTGGTCGCCCTTGACCTTTACAAAGAGAAAGAAAAACTCCAATCTGCCACTACCTATTGGTGGCTAGAAGCCTATTCAAGATAATATATCAGCTACACCCTTATTCCGCCATCACCCAAATACTTACATGGGATAGGGGTAAGCATAGGTTCCCCAATTAGAACCTGTGAGTACATCAAAAGCCTTAGACTTGCTTCACTTTAAATGAAATTGAAGTCTGCCTTGGAGTGGAAAGGGCCTGATGAGATCCTTTTCTGTACCCTTGGGTGTTCCAAAGTTGGGTGCTGCCCACCTAAGCCCTTCTGGCCTGTTTGTGGTACCCCAAAATCAAAGAAGTTATTTGCTTTATCTCTGGACAAAAACTGCCCATGTGTCCACCCCGACCCCTCCTCCACCAATATTTCTGACCTGCAGCTCCACTCCACTGTCTTGCTTATGTTCTCTCCCGATCCATAAAAATAGCGCAGAGGGGGTGCTCCTTAACAGGCCTGTTAGAAATAGGACTTCTGGTTGGTTAGGGCATGCACCTAAACCAGACAGAAACCACCACTCTAGTCAGGGCAAGGGAGTAACACACTGAAGATAACCCCTGCTCAACCCTTTGGTAACTTGGCACGAGCAGTCAGGCTTATCCCAGAGGCAATGTGTAAAGCGTTTGTGCAACACACACAAACAGCAACAACACAGTAGGCACACCATAAGAGAAACTCCACACAAGGTTATATAAAAAATACCCTTTGTATTGTCCAAAACACATTAGATCATAATCAAACAATGTACACTGTGCCAACTGACACTAGGCAATATTCACAGGAGATTATATCCAGGACAGGAGCCAATCGGGCCACTTTCAGAACCTTTAGACAGCACTAGTAACAAGTAGTAAATAACACAACCAGTAACTACTGGTATAATAAGGACCTCAGCACTATCACATTAGGCATAAAACACATTAGGCCCAAACTACATTAGCATAAACACATTACGCAATAGGCCTTACCAGCATACAGGAAAGCAAAGAAAGGGTTCCCCTGGACTCAAATTAACAGGTGTGTATTCACAGCAAATCCTTATTGTTACTCACACATATATCAATATAAAACATTCATTCTTCTCTTCATTCAGTGCCCTTGAAATGTTACACTCACTGTGACATCTAAAACCAAATTGAAAAGTAGTACTAATTAATTTTTATTTTCTATAAAAAATACAAACATTTTAATTACTTCTGTACAGAACAGGACAAAAAAAAGAAAATACAGCTTTTTTGCCGGAATTCCCCTTATACCACGTCTTTGATTTGGATCAAACATGTGACCACAACTGTATATTAAGATTGTGTTGTTGAGGTCATAGGGTCTTATGTTTTTTACTATTAATTGTTTTCCATTGATGTTTTTTACATTGTATGTTTTTAATGGTGTTTAGCATCCTTTCAGGGGAAAAAAAACTTACGAAGGAGCTTTTTAATATCTGTACAGAAGTAATTACAATTTTTGTATTTTTTATAGAAAATAAACATTAATTAGCACTACTTTTCAGTTTGGTTTTAGATTTATGCCACAGTGGGTGTAACATTTCAAGGGCACTGAATGAAGGGAAGAATGAATGTTTTATGTTGATATAATTGTGAGTAACAATAAGGATTTGCTGTGAATACACACCTGTTAATTTGAGTCCAGGGGAACCCTTTCTTTGCTTTCCTTAGACTAGGCTCAGCCCCCTGGGACCGAGTGAGCCACCTCTCTTTTTTTTCCAACTTACCAGCATACACACATTATGTAATAATCAGGGTGCCTCAATCACATTTGGCAACCATCAGCATAAACACATGCACACATTTGGCAGTGCACCATAGTAACACTAATGAGGTGCATACATCCCCTTAGGGACTTGCGCCCTTTCAGTACACCCATAAAGTGCACACAGCACCCGAGCGTAATCGCTGAACTGACCCCAGTCCAACTGGCCTTTTACTGGGGCTCAAATGCCCTATGTCCAAATAGTCGGGGCATAAGCTGTGGGCCTTCCATTGCCCCCTTGGCTGCCCATGCAGCAGAAACACAGTGCATAGATGCAACTCACCCCCTCCTTAATGAAAGAAATGGCCCCCAAAACGTTGCAGCTGCCCGCGCTCTCGCAGGGCAGCTGGGATTGGCACAAAGAAGAACTGGCACCACTGTGCCTCCTGGGTCCCCACTGGGACTCTAATATAAAATGGCCCCCAACGTTGCAGAGAAAACACTGGCACTCTCCGTGCCTGAGGGGCCCGCTTTGGGGCTCCTATAACAAAATGCACCCCAACGTTGCAGCTGCCCTCTGTCTGGTGGGGCAGCTTTGGCATCACCCTGGGCACCGCAATGCCTTGAAAACCCCCCTCAGCTGAGGCTCATCTGGTGCCTAATTACGGCACCAACAATGCTCTGGGAGCACCAATCAGGCTCCACACTTCAGCCCCTGCTCACTAGGCCATCTCAGGATTCCTCCTTCGACTCACTCTACGGCGGTGCGCACAGGGTGGAGAGCCGTCACAAGGCTCCGTCTCCTTCAGGGCAGGAGCAAGGCACCGACAATGTGCCTCGGGAGGCCCCACTCACCGGGGTCTCCTCTCCTGTGCCAGACGTGCGGGGCTCCCACCGGTACACAGGGGCCCCGCCTTCCTCCAGGGACGACCTACAGGCGACTTCCTTCTTGTCGGCCGGCCACGCCCCTAACCCGGCACAGCCGCCTGGCTTCCGTTTTCACGTCTTGGCAATTCCTCCCCTTCTCCACCAGTGGAGGGTAGGCTTCCACCGGTAACCACGCAGTAATACAGGGTGGGCTCCCGCTCTTCTTGGCAAGCAATGCGGGGTAGGCTCCTGCTTCGAGGAACACAGAATGCCGGTGGGCTCCCGCTCCGCATCTTCGCAATGTAGGGAAATCCCCACGCCGGGATTCCCTCGGCGCACACGTTGCAGCCGAGCGCTGCAGGGTACGAATGCCCTCATCTCCTGGCAGAGGCTGAAGTCTCCCTCCTTGGGGATCCATCAATAAAGATATAGCGCTCTCGAGGTGCTAGAGTCCAGGATTTGGAAAGGGGCACAGCTGGGCCCAGAAAGGCCAGCTCACAGGGCCCTCCAGCAGGGAGGCAGTCCCTCGTTGCGGTACCCCTGGAGCCCAGCAGCAGCAAGTCCCCAAAAGCACAAAAAAGCACAGCCTTTTCATGGGGTCACGGCCCCAATATTTATACCAGTATTTGCTTGGTCTGCCCTGGCACAGGGCTTGGGGGAACCAGCCTAAACTGGTTCTGGGGGTTTTTGGAGCACTTTGTTGACAAGGCTCCTCTTCCCCTTTGTCAGGTGGGGGCTTGTCATCAGACACACCACAGGGGGGCGGAGCCCGCATTCACATAGGCAGGCACAGACCTATTCAGGGTTAGGGGACTACTCCTCCCACTACTCCAAATGCAGCTGCCCTATTCAACCTAGCGCTGACACACCCTGCCCCTCCTGGAGCTACACACACCTCACCAGCTCCTGTCACTCCAAAACCAGACATGCAATACACATCAAGCAGGCAGATACATAGCACACAGAAATGCCAACTTCTAGAAGTGGAATTTCTAAAATAGTTATAATAAATCTGCGCACACCATTGCGTAGCATTTATTATCACTATTCCAAATATATCCAACTTGACCATGCTGCTCCTCTCATATCAGGAATTACCACTGAAACGCTGATCATGGAATCCCCAATGCATTCCTATTGGAGGGTAGCCTCACAGCAGTGAGAAACCAAAATGTATGTTTGTCACTACCAGGACATGTCCCACACTTAAGGTACATGTCCTACCTTTCACCTACAATGCACCCTGCCCACAGGGCTAGCTAGGGCCTACCTTAGGGGTGACTGACATGTAGTAAAAGGCGGTCACAGACATGGCACACACTTTAGGTGCCACGTCACAGCGGCAGTAACACTGCGCATGCAGGCCCTGCAATGGCAGAGGCCTGAGACAGGTTTGAAAGGCTACTTGGTGGGTGGCGCAATCAGCGCTGCAAGACCACCAGTAGCAATTTATTTACTGGCCCTGGGTATCTGAGATACCACTTTACAAGTGACTGACAGGTAAATTAAATGTGCCAAACAGGTGTAGACCAATCTTACCATATTTACCACAGAGAGCACACACACTTTACACTGGACATCAGTGCTAAAGTGCCCAGAGTCCTAAAACCACCAACACCATGTCAGAGAAAAGGCTAGGAGAAAGGCAAAAAGTTTAGGGATGACCCTGCAAAAAGGGCCAATTCCAACAAGGACCTTCTGCAGCAGGAGGAAGTGATCCACCTTGGGGGGAGGAGAGAGGAGTGATGGTCACTGCTTCTAGTGATTCAACTGCGACATTCGCACTCAAAGAGTTGCAGGTTTGCAGTGGGCTATGGTAAAAGGTGACCTACCTGGAGGAAAAGTCCTCCTCTTGAAAACTGAGGGAGCAATGTCACAAACCTTTGTTTTCAGATGGCATAGAAGTCTCAAAGAATCGCCAAAAGTAGGTAAACAAAAAAAAAAGCTGAAACCAGGTGTTGTCTTCAGTATTCCTTTAGGTAGAAAAAGAAGGACCTGTTTCTCGGAGTAAATGAAGTGGCCTCGGTCTGCTTCCCCAGCCTCACTTGGTCCCCACCTTGAAGTCTCGAAAAGCATTTTGTGCACACCAGTTTAGAAACCTTGTTTTTAGGTTTCGTGTGGAATCTACTGTATTTAATCTAAATCTTAATAGGGACTTACATCCCCCACTTTGCATTGATTTGTGTGCTTGCCACTTTTCCTCCATTTCTATTGGTTCTAGCATACTATTTCCTATTCTGTTGCTCCTCGTGTGTGTATCTTATCAGTGTCCCATTGACCAAGTACTCTTTTCATCCGCTTTTGTGGAAAAAAATTATTTTTTGCCTGCACATCGCTTGCGCTGTCATTGTTGTCAGAGCAGCGAGATTAAGTGATTTGCCCAAGATCACAGAATGTTGTGCCTACTTTGAAAGAGCTTATGTGAGCACCAGTTACTTTACACAATGACATGTTCATTTTTGTAGGAACATTGAGATTAAGTGATTTGCCCTATGTCACAGGATGTTGTACCGACGCCAAGACTCAAACCCAGTTTCCCAACTCCTTAGTTGACAGCTCCACACGTGCAAGCCACAGAGTGTCCTCTGGTGCTGTTTGTTGTCCGCGAGATAAGCCTTACAACTACAAAATCGCATGTCCCCATTGTAGGAGCCCAGGTTTTAAAGCTCCACCTTATGGGTGTGACTACATTGTGCAGACTGTGTGGCTGCCACACCTTGTGGCTTTTGTTCTGTAATGCCACCTGCCAAAAGCGTAGACTTGTTCTAGAATGGCATCACTGGGCAGGTCAGGGATCCGTGCTTCCATATCTCAAGTGATGCAACCCTCTTTTACGCAGCATTTTCAAATGCTTTTTAGAAATAATTAAATAGCTTTATGAAACGCTGTTAATTATTGTATGTAGCTTTTGTTCATGCCACACTGTTTAGAAACGATATAGAAAAAACATACAAAAAAATAAAAACATTCAACATTACTCTCTCCCTCTGTAATTCCTTTCCCATGTCGCATTCTGCACCCCTTTTTAAAATTCTGCAGTATCTTCCCGTAGAGCATCTTGTCGATTTATACTGCGCCTACTACCCATAAAAAAACAGTTGAATCGATTTACGGATAGGTAGCCCTTTTGTGGATTCGCCATACAGATGGTGCATCAAACAGAATACATGGAGCAAGCGTGAGTTGCTAACAAACAAAAAATAAATGGGTAGTGTTGGTGAGTGCGATACCTGTGGATGATAAACTACTTTTGTTTGTGTGTGTGTCAATTTTTTTAAATACAAATATAAGATCGTAATTACTGTTGTCGTTATTGTCCTCTTAGGAACAACCCTGTTGAGCTTGTCCGCGTAACTCCTCTCAACATTTGAACACATGACTGAATGTTTCAATTATCTGAGTAGGTCCGCTCAGTGCCTTAGGCTATTTTAGCGGCTTCTAGTAGTTCTATCAAGCGTTGCACATTGAATTTTCAGATAGTTGAGCCCCGCCATGGAGTTTCGACTGTGGAAGGGGTGAAAAGGCAGACCCTTCAAACTTGAAGTGAGTGTTGTTTAATGCCCACTTTGAAGGTGCTCAACGTGATGGTGTATCCCACATCAGAAATAAGAGTAACACAATATGTCATCTCTGCATATGGTAGGGAGGTGTAAGGCCCTGGATGGATTTGCACTAGTGCTTTTAATGGGAAGGTACTGTCTGTAACTGAGTACCTGCACTTCTTTCATTTGAAAGGGAGAGTGGCTGCACCTCTAGTCACTGGTATAATACTTTTAATGGGCGAGTACGAGCACCTGTAACCTGCAGAGTGAGTATCAGTACTTTTATATTTCCATTTTAAGCACTGAGTTGCACGGTATATGAACATGCATCCTACCAGGAATCAAATGCATCTGAAGCCCGGCTGTAAGGCAGAAACAGCATTGCCGTACTTTACAGCGAGGTGCCATGTTTCAGTTTTTAACTAGGCCCACCTATTGATGTCCAGCCCATTTGTAAATTATATCAGTTCTGGTTGCTACGGGCACGGAAGCACATGTAAATGAAGTGATCTCCCAGCATTACACAGTATGGTCTAGTGCGGAAGCTCAGACATTGTGAACACGTAATGAAACCTCTCTCAAAGACCTTCGCAGTAAATGATAAAAACAGCCGCTAACTCAACTATTTGCAAAGGAAACATTTTTAGGTTTTGCCTAGCAATGCGTACGAAGTACGCATGCGCTAGCAAAACCTCTTGAGTTCTATGTCGGGTGATGACCCGCCTCTGTCTATCATTGGCTAGCTCCATAAATGGAGGCTAGCCATTGGGAGACAGAGGCTGTCAATCGCGCTTTCTCTTGAAAACGCGATTCGGGGGCGTTTCGCGGTGTTTTTTTAAGCCCCGCCCCTTTGTCCTGGGCCGCGCTGCGATTGGCTGCCGGCCCGGGACACCCCCGTGACGTCATTCCCGGGCCGCGCTGTGATTGGCTGCCGGCCCGGGACACCCCCGTGACGTCAGCCAATCACAGCACGGCCCGGGACCTGACTTGTTCCTCTTGTAACGTATCGTTTGCTACATCTTCTTGTGTTTAATTTGTTTTTGATATATGCATAATTGTCGCCTTTTGCCTCATGTAATGTAACGTTTGCTTTTCTAACATGCCCACTTGTAATGTTCTCCTCATGTAAAACTTTTGTGAAGCGCTCTGACACCTTCGGGTAAAGATCACGCTATATAAAAACGCATAAAATAAATAAATAAAACCACGCGTACCCCTTTTGCAGACAGTTAGTTTACGAACTAATGACGTACTGTAGTGTGACAGCATGACATGAGAATAAGAGTTGTCAACAATCAGATTTATTAAGTACAAGGGCCCGCTGGGAGCGGTTGTAGCTGGCAGTCACCACGGCGTCAGCTGTCATCTGTCACACAGATCACAGTGACGTCACTTAAATACACTCTGAACATTCTATGGTGACACTGAGTGACGCTACCTAAAGGAAAGGGAAAACATACACGCTGCACGTGTACGCTCTGACTCCGTTCTCGTTAAGAAATCCGAAAAGTCAACAAACGTCCGCGTGCGCCTCAACTTCGCCCAGCCAATAGATTGCGTCGTTACTGAGAGGTCACTGTCCAATTGGATTTGTCGTATTGGTGAGTAGAGAGGGGCGCAGCGGGTCTGAGAAAGAGAGAACAGTGACAGGTAAGCATGAAAGAGTTGTGGCAGCGTACGGGGCACCAGAAATGCTAACAGGGAGAGCGCGGGCACGGAGAGGGGCTCGCTAAGAATTCAAGGGAAATGGTACAAGCCTACGCCGCCTAGGTCCTTGCAGAGTAGGTGGTGTGTTCCTCTCCCCATAGTGTATAGCCATGCACAGATACGAGCTGCCGTGGTACTTACCATTTGTCATTTGGATACTGACAGTCCCTTCACGACTGACCTCCGTCCCCAAGTTTGGTGGCATTCTTTGGCATTAAATAACAACGGACGTTGCCGCTTTTGCAGGATCTTCTCGCAGACACCCTTGTCCTTCACGGGCGTTATTAAGCGAGCTTGAAGTGTGGATCCCGATTCCAAGTGTATCTGTAGTCTGATAAAAATGCGAGCTTAGTCTCTGGTTTATCTTGAATTAACAACTGAGTTTTTCTGACACAACGCGATAGCAGATGCAGCTTGACGATGTTTAGTCCTGAAACTTCATTTATAACAAACGCATTTGGAGCAGTGCCACAACACAAACACGAAACTTTTGTTTGCAAATTCAGAGCAGCCGTATTTGCAGCACATCCCTATCGCAGCTATAAAAGAAATGGTGTATTGTTTATTCTGAAAAAAGACAACTTGCATATGGGAAAATACTATTATAACTCTTTCCGCATTATAATTTTACCCCAATTTTATTTCATCATAAAAGAGGAAAATACAACAATCCTTACCGAAATCTGAACCACACTGACACCATGATGGTATGATAGGCTAAAACCAATTCCATTCCGTCACAAACCTACATGCCTCACTCCACAACTCAGTTTCTCTAGTATGCTCTTTACTAGAGCATACTAGCCATTCAGACGAAAGAACGCATTAACTGTCAAACATGACAGTTGATCAGCCATGGGAAACAAAAAGTTTTATGCAACCTAGTGACGTGTTCGTTCATACGTTCGTGTCTCGTTCTTGATTTTGTATCCTATTCCTGCTACGTGGTTAAAGGAATATTAATTCTTAATAAGTGTTCCTCCTTAGCTCACACTGCAATTTACATCACCTATTTGTACTTTTTTAATACAATGGCAGAGCCAAGGCACACGGACACTAAGTAATATTTACCAGGGTCTCAGGGTGCTTTAGTGTAAGAGCGTTATTGTAAACACATTGCCTGTCGCTGAGTCAATGACTTAACTATAATATCTCTCTTGTACGGTTTTATACACTTTGCATTCCACCACCGAATGTAGTGATGTCAATAAATTGTTGATGGCTGTTGTGATCTTAATAAACGGCGCCTTCTCATATTCAAAATGTGTTGGCTTATTTTGTCCTGTGACACCTTATTTCACTGTCCACAAGCGATAAATGGTAAAAAAAATAAATCAACATCGAGTGTTCCCGGAGGAAAAGAGAGCACATTCCATTTACTGAACACAAATTACAAAGAATTCACTTGTAAGAAGACGTTTTAATATGTACAAGACATTTACAGGTGTCAAAGTGTTGCATCTACCCTTCTCTGCTGAAAACTGTAGTAAAAAAATAACAATGATACTTATTAAAACCATAATTCTGGTCCTGTCATTTTAGATAAACAAACTCCCTTCTAGGCAGCACTGAAAATACGTAGTGTTCAATCAATGGCTTGCCACCGAGTAGTGTGCTACCCCTCAGCAAATGCGCTTTGGTGCCTCATTAGGAGTACGTCAACTACTATAAATACAGCTACAAAAAATGCAGCATACTCAGTCTACAGGACTGTGAGGCCATAATAATGGCGATACAGTTCTAGGCAAATCTCTTTTAACAAAACGTAGCCCTGCATTCATATTTCAAACAGGAGAGTGGGATATAGGTATGTGTGTTTGTGTGGGGCAGGAAGAGTGATGGGATTCATCTGTACTGTCTGTTGTCCTTCAGTCACCAGCTTCGTCTTTGCGCCTGCATTATGATAACATAGATGGTAGCTACATAGATAATGCATAGAAATTGATGATGCACTAGACCCGCCTATGATCTGTCAAATGCAATGCCTATATAACCTTGTGAACCATGCTTAGGGGATGAACATTTAGAACATGGTCAGTCAGCAGGTTTGCTATTGGGGATAAACCCATAGCTTCCTCCACTCAGAGACGACAATCTACCCTAAAGATCTCCATTACTGTGCTGAAAGGGTAGTCACCCAAGTGGTGCCCACTTGATAGCAATCAGACTTGCTGAGCAGGTTCAATGTTTTAAAGCACCCACTCAGCAACATTCTTTGCATTGGAAAAAAGAAACTCTCAAAGCATTAGTTTGTTTTCTTAATACAAATCACAGGTTCCTGCACATTGAGTGATTCTACATTTTCCCTGCCTGCATCCACCATGCCTTTGGAAGGAAAAATAGTGATAGTAGCTCGTCCTTAAAAGAATAGGTCAGCCATCATTGTGACTTTGGTGACTCGCTCCTTTCCCACGAGCTGAGGAGTCGCTCCCACTGTCCCTGCAGACAGCTGGTTTCTCCGCGCTGCTTTGCCTCGTTTACCAGAATTATTCACTTGGTTCATTTCGCCTGCTGCATAGCTAAGTAGCGCTTTGCTTGATCTGCGCTGTTTATCTGCTCATAGTGTATTTGCATTGGCGCTCTGTGGCTTCTGAAATTGTGCCGCTTTGTTGACATTCTGCTTGCTTTGTGCCTCATTTGCGCTCTGTAAGATTACAACTGCTTCCCCTACGCTCTCAGCGCATTTACCTGCAGCGCTACGCTGTGCCTCCCCCCTCCGCCTCCATTTTGTTTGTTGTCCTCGTCGTCGTCCTCGTGCACCCGCCCCGCCTCCCAGCTGATACGCCCTCGCCCCTCCCCCTCCACTATCCATATATGACAGTAGTTCCCACGCGCAGCGTCCACGCGCAGCGATCGCGCCCAATCCGCGCCGAAGGTGCGCCAAAGGAAGCCCGTCTACGCCCGTCCGCGCCTGGACCGCGCCCAGCGCCAGGACCCCTGGCCCTCGCGCTGCCCAGCCCTCCCGCATTACCTACGATGCCGCCACTCTCCTAGCCCTTAACCCCGGTCGCGCTCCCAACTGCGTCCAAGCCGCCCCTGGACAAACCCATGGACCTTTCTCTTGCTACTCCTGCAAATTCAGCGGCACCGACAACATCTCCGCTACGACCACACCACGGATTCCCGACCCCAACCACCTAGAATGCATCCTTCTCAACACCCGATCGGTGCACAGGCACGCCATTGACCTCTGGAACCTTCTAGACACCATATCTCCTGACGTCGCCTTCCTAACGGAAACATGGATGAACGCCTCCTCCGCCCCTGACATCGCCATCGCTATCCCTGAAGACTATAAGATCACACGCAAGGACCGCACCGACCATACAGGAGGTGGAATCGCTATCGTCCATAAGAAATCAATCCGCATCTCAACCAGCTCTGACTCCAACCTCACCAACTCCGAACACCTTCACTTCCAGATCCACATCGACCCCAAGACCACACTCAGAGGCACCCTCCTCTACAGACCACCAGGACCCCGCGCAAAATTCAGTGAAGACATCTCGGACTTCATCACTCCACACGCGCTCCCCTCCAAAGAATACATCCTTCTGGGAGACCTCAACTTTCACCTTGAAAAGAACAACGACCGCAACACCACCACCCTCTTGGACAATCTCGCCAACCTCGGACTTAAACAACTGGTCACTTCCCCCACCCACATCGCAGGTCACACACTCGACCCCATCTTCACCTCCAGCAACCATGTCTCCTTCAGCCACACTACGGAGCTCCTCTGGACTGACCACAGCTGCGTTCACTTCACCTACAACAAACCAAAACCCATCAACCACCACCAACCAACTCTACAAAGAAACTGGAACAAAATCACCATCGACCAGATCTCCTCATCGCTCCTTCTAAACCCCCCAGCCCTCTCTTCTAATGCCAACGAAGCCGCCTCCAACCTCACCCTTTGGCTATCCAACACCGCCGACACCTTAGCACCACTGAAAAAACGTCATCACAAACTTGGCAACAAGAAGGCCTCATGGTTCAACGATGACCTCAAGAAATCCAAGAAACTGTGCCGCTCCCTTGAAAAGGCCTGGAAAAAAGACCCATCCACCAGCAACAAGGATGCCTTCAAAAGCGCCATTCGTACTCACCACCAACTGATCCGAAAAGCCAAGAAAACATCATTCAAGGATCGACTTGACAACAACGCCCACAACAGCAAGGAACTTTTCAACATCGTCAAGGAATTTTCCAACCCCTCGGCCAACTCCAACGACATCACCCCCTCTCAAACCCTCTGCGACTCCCTAGCCTCTTTTTTCCACAACAAGATTGCCGACATCCACAACAGCTTCGACAACCAACCCGGAAGCCAACCCACCCCACCATCTGCAGACCATCTTCCCCCCGCTAACACCCTTAACGCCTGGAACCCAATCTCCACCGAGGACACCATCCGCCTGATGAATTCCATCCACTCAGGATCCCCCACAGACCCATGCCCTCACCACATCTTCAACAAAGCAGACTCCGTCATAGCTCCGCACCTCAGAGACGTCATCAACTGCTCCTTCAACTCCGCCACCTTCCCGGATGACTGGAAACACGCTGAACTCACCGCCCTTCTGAAAAAACCAACAGCAGACCCCACCGAACTCAAAAACTACCGCCCCATCTCGCTTCTTCCATTCCCGGCCAAAGTCATCGAGAAAGCAGTCAACAACCAGCTCGCCGCCTTCCTCGAAGCCAACAAATCCCTCGACCCCTCACAATCTGGCTTCCGAGCAAAACACAGCACTGAGACCGCCCTCATCGCAGCAACAGACGACATTCGAACTCTACTGGACAATGGAGACACAGTCGCCCTCATCCTCCTCGACCTCTCTGCAGCATTCGATACAGTCTGTCACAGCACCCTTCTACAACGCCTCAACAACATCGGAATCCAAGGAAAAGCACTTGATTGGATCACCTCGTTCCTCAATGGAAGAACCCAGAGAGTCCGCCTCCCACCATTCAAGTCCGAGGCCTCTGAAATCATCTGCGGCGTACCACAAGGATCCTCACTCAGCCCCACCCTCTTCAACGTTTACATGAGCCCCCTTGCGGCCATCGCTCGCCAACACAATCTCAACATCATCTCCTACGCGGATGACACTCAACTGATCCTTTCTCTCACCAGGGACCCCAGCACCGCCAAAACTAACCTACACGAAGGAATGAAAGAAGTCGCAGAATGGATGAAACAAAGCCGTCTGAAACTGAACTCAGACAAAACAGAAGTCCTCATCTTAGGTACATCCCCCTCGGCCTGGGATGACTCCTGGTGGCCGGAAGCCCTCGGAAAAGCACCCATCCCGACAGACCACGCACGGAACTTAGGCGTCATCCTAGATTCTTCACTCTCAATGAACAAACAAGTCAGCGCCGTATCCTCCTCCTGCTTTAACATTCTTCGCATGCTCAGAAAAACATTTCGCTGGATCCCCTCCGAAACAAGGAAAACAGTCACCCATGCTCTGGTCACGAGCCGACTGGACTACGGAAACACCCTCTACGCAGGCACCACCGCTAAACTCCAGAAGAAACTCCAACGAATCCAAAACGCATCAGCCAGGCTCATACTAGACATCCCACGCAACGAACACATCTCTGGTCACCTGAGAGACCTCCACTGGCTACCCGTCAATAAGAGGATCACTTTCCGACTGCTTACCCACGCACACAAATCACTCTACGACATCGGACCAGATTGCCTCAACTCTCGGCTGTCCTTCTACACCCCCGCCCGCCAACTTCGCTCTTCCAACCAAGCCTTCGCCACTGTACCTCGCATCAACAAGACCACCATGGGAGGCAGATCCTTCTCATACCTGGCTGCCAAAACATGGAACTCACTCCCCGCTTACCTTCGCCTCACCCAGAATCACCTAGCGTTCAGAAAGCAGCTTAAAACGTGGATATTTGACTAATAATCCTCCCCCCCTTTCCTAAGCGCCTTGAAACCCTCTGGGTATGTAGTGCGCTATACAAATTTCATGACTTGACTTGACTTGACTTTGTAGCTCCTTGGCTGATAGGCAGCCAGGTCGGAAGTTTTCACCAGTAGAGCCAGTGGAGGCTCCACTGGTATAAACAATGCCAATCTTCCAACACCAAATAAAGCGTAGGAACGGCAAGATTAGCAGGCAGAAGTACTGCACATCTGCGGAGGTGCTCCAGCAACACATAAATACAAATTTTGTCATTTACAATGCCAATAGCTCTAACTTCTCCAAAGGCGAAACCGTTGCATTGTAAATGCTTGTTTAATTTGTTTATGCAGTGGTAATCTGCATTACAAAGAAACAACCCTGCAGTGATTTAAAAAAAAAGTTATTACACTGATGTACGGAAACAGATCTTAGACTTAATCACAAAGATGTGTTACTTCTAATTTCGTATCTTTGTATTTCTTATCATGTTTGATAGATTATTAGTATATTGTTCTCGTTAGGAAGAAGTGTCATAATTCAGTATAAACGTTTTACTTAAAGCGGCATACACGGACCAGGAAAAAACATTCAGTATATCACATACTACTACTAAACCCCATAAACTTGAAGGACAAAAACTGTATGTTATAACAAAACAAGCAAATGTTTTCAGTTTATACTAATGAGTGACAATGGAGGCCTTCAATTCGGTAGTTTCTGAAGATGCTTTCAATTGATACACAACGACAACATAAAAGCAGTGTTTACACAAATTATTTCAAAAACCAAAGTAATTTTTTTAAACAGCAACTGTCAGATTTTAAATCTTATTGGCTTCATCATCAAAGATTCACTTCTGGGTTAGAGTTACGCCTGCATGTCAAAAGTCCTTAATTCTTTGTATACATATGATGTGGGCAGCTCATTTGTTCTTTTGGTACGGACTAACATTCTGCCATTGGCTCGAATGTTATTACCACGGACACCCGTTCTTCTGGAAGTGACCTGTTTAGATTCCCAAGTTGTCCAGTTATACGTTGCTATCTTTTCTTCCCATTGCTCGTCTTATAGCTGTTTTGACCTGTTATTGGCTTGTAAATTATGAACCAGGCCGACTCTTAGGAATGAGTGCAGTTGTAGCAAAGGACTTTCATTGGTGAAGATGCTGAAATATGTTCCAATCCAAAATAGTCTGCCCCACTCAAAACCAAAACAATATGCCCCACTCCATTCCAAAGCAATCTGCCTTTCTCCATCTGCCCCACTCCAATCCGCTCAACTCCAATGCAAAACAATCTGCTTCCACTCCAGTCTGCCCCACACCAATGTTCCCCTTTCCAATCCAAAACAATCTGACCCACTCCAAAACAATCCAACCCACTCCAATCCCCCCAACTCCACTCCAGTCCAATCCACCTCACTCTGTCGAAATTCACCACACTCCATTCCACCACACTCCACCCCACTCCTCCCACACCAATTCAATCTACCTCACTCCATCCACCACACCGCACTCCAGTCGAATCCACCCCACCCGCACCAGTCCAATCCACCCCACCCCAATCCAAACCACTCAAATCCAATCCAACGTTTCCAATCTACCTCACTACATTCCACCACAATCCAACCCACTCCAGTCCAACCCATTCCAATCTAATCCTGCTGACTCCAATCCAACCTAATCCCCCCACTCAAATCCATTCCAGCCCATTCCAATCCACCCCACTCAAATCCAGTCCATCACAACTCAATCCACCACAGTTCAATCCACTCCAATACAGCCAGTTCCAATCCTACCCAGCCCACTCCAGGCCAGTCCATCTCAATCTACTCACTCAAATCCAATCCACCCACTTCAGTTCAATCCAAAGCAACCCAATCCACCCTACTCCACTCCACCCACTCCAATCCACCCCACCCCACTCCAGTCCAATCCAGTTCACTTTATCCACCCCACCCCAATCCACCTAGACCACCCCATTCCAATCCACCCCACCCCACTCCAGTCCAGCACACCCCAGTCCAATCCAACCCACCCCACACCAGTCCAACCCAAACCACTCCACACCAGTCCAACCCAAACCACTCCAATCCACCCCAATCCAACCCAAGCCACCCCACTCTCGAACAATCCAGTCCAATCCACCCCACTCCCAACCACTCTAATCCACCTAAGCCCAATACTATCCACCCTGCCCCAGTCTTATCACTCCAGTTCAGCCCACCCACCCCACCCCAATTCATTCAAATCTACCCCACTCCGTTCCATCACAATCCAACCAACTCCAGTCCAGTCCATCCTATTCCAATCTAATCCTGCTGACTCCAGTCCAATCCAACCCATCCCCCACCCAAATACATTCCAGTCCATTCCAATCCAGTCCATCACAACTCAATCCACCACAATCCAACCCACTCCAATCCAGCCAGTTCCAGTTCTACCCAGCTCACTCCAATCCAGCCAGTTCCAGTCCTACCCAGCCCACTCCAATCCAGTCCAACTCAATCTACTGACTCAAATCCAATCCAATCATCCCACTTCAGTTCAATTCAAAGCAACACAATCCACTCCACCCACACCACTCCATCCCACTCCACTCCACCCCACTCCAGTCCAATCCAGTTTACTTTAATCCACCCCACCCCACCCCAATCTATCCAATCCACCCCAATCCACCCAGTCCACCCCATTCCAATCCACCAGACCCCACTATATGTCCAACCCAAACCACTCCAATCCAACCCAAGCCACCCCACTCTAAAACAATCCATCCCAATCCAGCCCACACCCAAACACTCCAATCCAATCCACCCCAACCTCATACTATTCACCCCAGCCCAATACAATCCACCCTGCCCCAGTCTTCACTCCAGTTCATTCCACCCACCCCGCCCCAATCTATTCTTATCCACCCCATTTCAACCCACTCTACGCCACTACACGCCACTAAACGCCACTAACCGCCACTAACTTTTAAACATGCTGAACAGCAGCCACACTGGTGTATAACATGGCTAAAACACATTGCCAACGTCAATAGCTCTAGTATAGGTGAAACCTATTGGCTTTGCCAGTGCTTGTTGTATGCTGCGCTTGTTCAGTAATTTCGGCTTTTAGCCGCGAATATCCGCCAGGTAAGACCCTTATGTCTGTGTGCATAGTCAGCAAAGGCTGCTTGCCTCTTCTAGCTTTGGATCATTTGTTCAGAACAAGTTGAAACTCATCTTTTAGTGGCTTTTAAAACTGAGACCTTTGTTGCTGTCGTTATCCTCACAGCCCGGTGTCATAGTGATGTCGGTGCCAAGAGGCAGAGGGAGACAGACTAAAGCATTCCTCAAAGATTAGCCCCCAGTGCCTGAAATGAACATTAGCATTCCATGTATCGTTTGTTTACCCAAACAGTGAACTTCAGTGCGTGATCTCTCGTTAGAAACATGCTTCGGGAAATTCTTTTGTATTATTAGTTTTGGAAACTGGATAGTTCATGCCCAAAGGGTTTAAGTAACCTGTGATTTGAGGGCCCAGTCATGCTGCAACAATCTGTCACTCCAGCATGTGTTTTATTGAGGTCATGTTCTTGACCCTGCGTGCCCTGCACACCCCCAACTCACTCGTTTCTCCTCTCTTTCCCTTCCTCAAATATCTCTCCCTCATCTTTCACTTATCTCCCTCAGTATATTGCTCTATTGGTCTCGAAGCATTCCCTGGGTTTCCTCTACATGAGAATGAGATTTGCATTAGAATTGGAGTCTGAGTTTTCCTGGGTTGATATATTTTGGGCATTGTGTTCTGTTTGTTTCTGGGTGAACTCATTTTTGTCGTACGTAATGACCAGTAGGTGTATGTTGTGTTGGGAAGTCTGGCTTGGAGGCTTTCACCTTTTTGCCAATTTGACCGATTTATTAGACATGTAGCATGCCTTTTGCTCGGCTCCTGTTTGTGCGTCATGTTTTTTGAGCCCAGTGATAACCCCATGTCTGAGCCTTGTTTATGCACAAGAGGCGTTCTGCCTGATGTGTGTGTTTAAATATGTTGGTAAGTAGTATTTATTAGGATGTGTGGTAGCCAGCTGCATGGTGTTATTTTTGATGTATGGGGTCGAATGTTAGAATATCCTGGTACACAAAAACGCCCAGCTGCAAAATTGACTGCCACTATATTGTCAAGGTAAGTGTATATAGTGTATATATATATATATATATATGTGTTTATCATTCATAATGCCACATCAAGTACATATTTAATTACACTGTTGGCGATAGCACCAATGTAGTTATGGTTAGGTTTGACCTTCCATGGAAAGGCGTTTTTTGTTATCTGAATAAGTTTATCATTCGCGTATTCCACATTAAACTTTCTAAAAAAAAAACAAGTTTGGCTTTGTCATGGCAATTTTTGTATATCTCCATCAAGGGGCGGGCAAGAAAAAGCAACGATGCCAAAAGGGACATTTTCCATTTTCTCATAGCATTCTTTGCTCCTCCATAAAACAAAATTTGGTGCAACAGAAGTGTGTAATGAAGATAGAACTTCACTCAAAAGAAGTGCCCTTGTTTGGCTTGGTGTAAATCTTTTAAGTAGTTTTCAAGACCTTAGCATTTAAAAAGCAGCTTGGATTGGATATGAAGAGGTTACATTTTATAGAACCAATCTGTTTATTGGTAAGGAGGAGTCAGAATGCGGTAACACAGCCTCCTGCCTACATCCAATGGCCGGCAGAGCGCATCTCTCGGAGCAATACACAGCTTTCATGCCACACAGCCATGGCTCGTGGAGGGAGTTTCGGTGGGGCGGGGGAGGGGCAGGGTGGGGAGTGCTAAAAACCGGAGTATGGATAATTGAAGGTAAGTAAACAATTGAATTAATAAAACTAATTTCGTAGCGCGCCCTGCTTCGCAAAATGTGATGCAGGGTGCGCTACGAAATTAGTTTTATTAATTAAATTGTTTACTTACCTTCAATTATCCATACTCCGGTTGTTAGCACCCCCCCCACCCTGCCCCTGTCCTGCCCCACCTCTCCACCCCACCAAAACTCCCTCCACGGGCCGTGGCTGATGCCACAAGCCGGAGGCCGGCAGCATTGTGGCTGGAATGGCTCTTCACATCGAATATAGACTTCTTACTTTTCAGGGTAGAGAAACACATTAATAATAAAGGAAGAAAAAATGAATAGTGAAACACTAAAAGGAACAATCCTAACCCTAGATCCCCGTTTCGCTTCCTCACCCGCACCAGTCGTTACCTCCCTATCGGATCCCATGCCCCTGGACAGAAGTGTTGGTAACTTGCCACTCTTAAGTTGTATGCGGCGGTGAAGCAGCAAGCGCTTCCTGCGGTATTAATTTAAGGATTTGCAAATATTTAGGGCAAGTGATTTCTCTCATGTCCTTGGACAACAACTGCAGAAATGGCGCCCATAATTTTGCGTAGACTCCCTCTTTCCATCCACAACAAGAGACATGCACTCCATAGCCAAAATATACCACAAGCGATGTAACAAATTCACTGCACCAGGAATGACCTTCGTGCCCCATAGAGCTAGAATACCTTGTCTTGCTGCAAACAGGGCTAGCGCTATTTGCCTACCTTTCATAGATCGTAATGGGAAAACTCGATAGTGTGAGAGTCGAGGGGAGAGTGTATTCTGGAGACCGGGGTAAGGCGATATTGAACGCTTCGTCTGTTATTAAAGACCTCAGTCCAGTAGCGCTGAAGTTTGGGACAATGCCATTACCAGTAGCGCTGAAGTTTGGGACAATGCCATAACAAGTGCGATAGGGTACCAGACATCCCACATCCCCTCCAACATAGTTCAGATTTGCTTTTGTCCCAACTGTGTATCGCATTGGGGTAAAATACCAGTATGAGAAGACTTTAAAGGCAGATTCCACCCCAGCAGTGTTGTGTGCAGTGTGATGTGTTCTGTAGACTATATGTTCCCATTCCTTAGGAGATAGTGGTCTACCCAGAGGTTACATTTTAGAGCTATCTATACTGTTAATTCGCAGAGGACCTGTGGGATCAGTACAGCGGACCTCTTTGGTTCCAACATTTAAAAAAATAGAAAAACGCAAAGACCTGACTGGCTGAGGGAGCTTTTTCTTCTGTCAGCTATTTAGGCATCATGGATCTGAAGATGGATCCATGGTACAGGAACAATCTGATTGCCTTTCCAAAACATCTGTAATCATGGGATTCCTGGGTCCTCCATGGTTCCCAGCAAGGCCATCTCTTGGTACTGCATAAATGTCTATAGCGGTCTTTGAAGCTTGCCTAAGGCTGAACCCTGTGAGTCCTGCGACCAGCCCCCCTTGAACCAGGCCAAAGTGATGTTCATTGGGGGCTGGATGCCTGCTGATGGTGGGGTGACGCCAGACCCTGCACCCCCCCCTCTGCATGCAATGTTCAGTGGGTACCAGATGCTTGTGGAGAGTGAGTGCCCACTGGCTGTGTATAGTGGGCTTTGGCTACAGTGCCAGGCCTCTGGCCAATCAAACAGGGGTTTTAAAGCACGCTACTCACCTGCAAAGGTCTCAAGGCGCGGGGGGTGCAGTGCAGCTCCGAGTCCGCCGAAAAGCCAGGTTTTGAGGCTCTTCCTGAAGGTGTGCAGAGTAGGGGAGCGTCTGATGTTGACCGGGAGCACGTTCCAGGCTTTGGCTGCGGTGTAGGAGAAGGCTCTTCCACCCACTCTGGTTCTACGGATGAACAGGTTTCTGCTATGGTGAGGTCGGCGGAACGGAGGTTTCTTTTGGGTATGAGGAAGGAGACTCTTGCATTGAGGTATTTGGGTCCGGTGTTGTGGAGGGATTTGTAGGCTTGGGTGAGTAGCTTGAAGGTTACTCTCTTCTCGACAGGGAGCCAGTGGAGGTCTTGCAGGTGCTGGGTGATATGCTCATGTCGTGGGATGCCGAGGATGAGTCTGGCCACGGTGTTCTGGATGGGCTGGAGTTTTTGGACCACCCTCCACTGGCGGCCAACTTCTGTGTGCAGTGGGGATTTACGGCCGCTGGAGATTGGGTCACTCTTGCTGTACAGTTCGGTTTGGCAGGTGGGGTGCACGACTTGGGGTGCACAGCTTTGGCATAGGCGAAGTATTGCTTGTAATGCGCGTTTCGCATGGCCAAAGACCATGCACATCTTGGATTACCAGCAAGGGCAGGTCACATGCCTGGCCTCTTGACAATGCCCAGTGCACACGGCTGAAGGCTGTGCACGGTGTGGTGTCTCTTTGCACGCTGTGGTTTGCATGCAGGGTCTGGCTGGGGATCAGCCACTGCGTACTGCCTTTGGTCATGTGCGCCAGTGACTGTCAGTCCTTGATGGTTTGGATTAAGGGTCTGGCTGAAGACTGTGTCCTGCACATATCCAAAACAAGTAACATAAATGTTTTTTTCTCTTTAAATCATAATAGTTCAAAAGAACCATGATTTTGCACAAAAAAATCTGAAATAAAACCTGAACAGCGGAATAGGTGCTTGGATGAAGAAGAAAGCCATTATTTCATGCAAGTCCGCTGATGTAGAAATGCTTGTTTTTTTCCTGCACTTCGCACACTCTATTCTCCAATGAAAATAACTTTCTTCCAGAACAAGCAGTGCAAGCGTATAGTTGAGAAGCATGCGTTACTCACATCTTTTCCATATTTAAGGGCAGTCTGTGGCAATTTGTGGCTAGCAAGCATGGCATGCTATAACGGGGCGGCAGACCCATAGGATCCCTCTTTGGAGTCCCTCTTCCTTTTGTCCACATTAAATAGACCTATGCAAAGTATTAGGATGCTTGTTCATCGAAGATATGGCAAACGTATATTACCCACAGCTTACCTGGCTCACTGTTTTTGTCTCATAATGTGCATGTGACATATTTTGAGGACAGCTGTTTTTCTCCTGCAAGGATCATGAAAAACTGCTACACGATGTACTCGGGTGTAGAGCTGGAATCCAAGGTGTGGAGATCTCCCTGATCTTGACTGCTCTCCTGAGCTGCTTCGTCTGGACTTCCCTTCTGCTGCTGATCCTGTCCAGAAGACATTACTCAAGTGCAATAAGGTTCTCTATGTCCAAAAGAAAGCACAGCAAAATCACATGGCTTGCCTTCTTTGCTCTTGATCTCTCCTATTGCAAGAAGTGTATTGATATGTGCAAAAATGAGAAGTATTTGAATGAAGAATACCACAGTCACAGAACCCATAAAATCTTTCCAATAGTTTTCAAGGATTTGCGAATCCTCTGAGTCGTAGTAAAGTAACACTATAGTGACGCAGCACGGGTAGTGTGGGTCCTAAAACTCTTAACATTTCAAAATGTACAACTACTTTAATGAGGTTCAAGTTGCACTTAGCAAACCCCTACCATACTTGATACAAGTGAGCTTGTTTTCTTAGTGAACTCAACTCAGTAAAAATGTGTGGCATTCGTGGTACTGATTTTAGATTTGTCGTACCCAGAAAGGAAGCCCAAACTTGTTTCTGTTGGAGCCGCGGAGAATCTGCAGATTCCAAAAACAAAAAAATGCAAAAGCAAGCCCATAGCCTCACGAAAGAAGCATCTCACTCTTTGAAGAAGCCCATTTATCTTTGTTGGTTCACAGTGACCGAAGCAAGATTCAGGTGTTGACATTTGGGCATTTGAAGAGACTGGATAAATCCAGGAAGCAGCAGGTGAGGAGAAGAACAATGTTCCTGTTAAACCCCACAGTAAAATGATATTGTGTAGATCCCATTGTCTTTAAGGGCTGGTACTGTACCTCTCATCGAAAAAGTAGACCTTTGTGTGGAAATGTTTTACTCATCTCGAAGGACCGGAAAAAGTGAATTGCTGCAAGGTAACATGCAGTTTGTTTGACCACGTCCTGCGGCAAGAGCATAGAGAGATATACTTATTTGGAACCAGTGGTATGTTGGAACTCCTCTGTGCCATGCACCTGAATGTGGAGATGGAGAGATAGCAATGAGAGGAAGGGGAGGAGAGAAGCCTGCTTCCAGAAGTGCACAAGGAAGCTGCAGAAGAAAATCAGACTGCAGGTTTGTATTTTTACATAGGGCAGGACATGCAGAAAAGCATTTGTTTCAGGAGAAACAAACAAGACTGTAATCTCATGCTTAATGACTTTGCCCCTTAAAAAATACCATAAACACATTTTCCAAAGTTAAAAAACATGAACAGTTCAATACAAGTTAAGGAAAAGTTTGCAGGAAAAAAAATCAAATATAAAACCTGAACGGTGTATGTAAAAATATTAAGAAAAAATTGTTTAACCCAAAAAAACTCCAAAAAGATTCCACAATAAGAACCTTTAAAAAATTACTATTTGCAGGACATAACTGCAGGCTTGGCCCTCTTCAGGGGCCCAGACACACCGTTCTGCACACCTGCGAGCAGCCCGGATGCTGTTTTGGTTTTAATTATCCATAAAATAAAATCCAGACAGTGTCCTGCTTCTCTCTAGGACACAGACACACATGTACACCTTTGTTCACCAGCATATAGTCTGGGACACTGTTTGGAAATTTTCCGTATCTTCAGAAAAACAGCGCCCTGCTTTCATTGGGGCACAGAAGCACACTCACACATCTGCGCCCCTTCCAGGGGTCAGATGTTGTTTGGGTTTTTTCACATCGTAAGAAAACACCCACATAGTGTTTGGCTCCTTCTTTAGCGCAGACACACATGCTGTTGCCCTAACAAGAATACTGGGTGATCTTTGAAATTAAAATATTACAAACACCGCCTGGCTTCTCGCACACATTCACGTCTGTGCCAGCAAGGAGCCCAAATGTTGTTTGGATTTGTTGCTTATTCTCTGAAAAAATCCAGACCGCTTCCATTTCCTCATTGAGGCACACAGACACTCACCTTTAGGTGTCCCAGTGAGGAGCATGGACCAGAGCCCGCCTCCTCACTGGAGAACAGAAACAAATGTTTGGGCCTCGGGTTGTCCGCGCCCAAGGGAAATCTACCAGCCCAAGACATTTCTTAATACTGGACATGAGGAAGAGTCCTGGGTGATGTGACTTGCTACAATTTTTTATTACCCAGAATGCCTTGCATAGGTCAAACTTAAAAAAAATAGAATTTCTTCACATTTCTGTGATGGGAGGTTCTGGAATTTGTAGAAAACAGCAAACCCCGCACTCTTCAATACTACCACTAAAATAGCACCTCGTGTGGTTGGGCCGATTGTACCGGACATACCCAAGTCAAATATGTGACCCTGTGAAGTCAATGTGATTTTCACATGGTTTCAATTTTGGCCTGTGCCTGTCCTGTACGCTCACCCACAGATATTGGTTAGTATTTTTATAAAAAGAAGTGTGGGATCACTGGATGGTAGGATGTTTGCCATTTGCCTGAAGGTGTGGAGTTTTATGTCATAGAAACATTACAAATTGCAATTTTATTTTCCCATACTTTGACATTTGCAGGGTATTCTGGCTAAAAGAACATGGTATGATTCATACAAGCGACATCACCATGGACTCTTTTTTCTTTCATTTTTTACAAATGTCTGAGTTTGGTAGTTTCCTCGCGTGCTGGCCGACCCTGCATCCGAATGCTGCGGATATCCCCCATGGAAATATCCTCAATAAAAACATTTCCTAGAGTCTACAGTGTCAACTCCTGGTCACAACAGTGGACAACCCTCACATGTCTAATACCCTCATATTTGGAAGACGTAGGACAACACAGATTTGGGTCAAATCTTCGGAGGCATCTGTTTTGTGTGAGAAAGACTGTGGGAAAGTACCATGTTTTAGAGGATGAAGATTGAAAATCTGATAAACGTAATGTTCATAGCATTGTCCCGGCCAGCCAACGGGGCGAGGGAGGTCTGGCACCTAGTATTAGAAATGTTAGGATATGTAGACATTAAAGGTATATGGTTGTGGAGGGGGGAGAGCTTCATACAGCCTTTAGGTGATATCTGTGACCAATACACAGTGCACGAAACTGGTTTTGTTTGCAGCTGCTTTCCAAATAAACATGCATTATTCCTATTATTGCTTGTGAGCACCCTGAGCAGATAGCAAACCTTTACATGTCTGGTACTTCAGGTGACACAAAGAAACACGTTTTGGAAGGGGGTATAGCTTAAACCTTGGCAGGTGATATGTTCCTGTGTGAGGCAGACTGAAAGTCATTACCATATTGTGAAAATAAAAATGCTAAAACTATGAAACGTTATGTACAGCACAATCTCCTGCGACACAGCACAATCTCCTGGCCAAACTTTCAGATTGAGGGTGGGTTTAGCACCTGGCGATAGAAACCCTAAGATGTATAGAAGTAAAAAATATTATGTTGTAAATTGTTTCCATACAGCCGCAAGTGACCAAAAACGAGCTAAACCAGCATTTCCTAAATGCACTATACCCATTTTTATTAATTGTTGGTACCCTGAATCTATCACCCATACTGCACCCTCCTGTTCGGAAATCCCAAGAAATAAATTTGGAGGTCAAGCCTTAGCAGAAATATGCTCCAGTGGATAGGAGGCAGGAGGGAATTATTGTTTTTTGGGGGGGAAATGATGAGTGCTCTACTGGCCAGCTAGTCAGGGCAAGGAATGTTTGGCTCGCATCATTAGATTTCATACTTCAGTTTAAGAAAAAGATATATATATTTTTATTTTCCATATAGTCCTGAGTTTGATACCTTGTCATCAGTTGAATATTGGACCATAAACAGTGAGTCTGCCACAATTTTGTGATCTGCGCTAGCATTACATAACTGTGCAGAATGACCCAATACTGATTATTCTATAAATACCCTGGCAGTAAATGGGTTAAGAATTGTAACTCTGTACTTGCCTATATGTACGTATCTTGACTATCTAGTGGTAGTCTTACGGTTGCAGGGCAGTCTAAAAATATTATAATTTGGTAGAACCTCCCGACATGGACCGTTTAGTATGTTCTGATGAACGTTCGGCAGTCTTTAGAACTTCAATAATGCAGGCTTTTTGTTACATTGATCAGACAGTGACACTTGAGCTACATTAAATCAAATTCCCTTAATACTTTATTGTTGCCCTTTCAGAATAACGTGCTTGTGTTCAGCTTGTGAACTTGGTGATTCTTTGAATAACTACCAATATTAGACACTTCTTGTTTCCTCATATTTGGGCGGAATGCATGAGGAAATGTATTTTGTTTTTCGTGACACCTAGGACAAGTAAACGCTTTTGGTCTAGCTTTTCATACACGTGGGCTTCCGCCTTTCAATAGTCTGTTAGTGATTGCTGCTCATTTAGTTGATCTTGAGTTGCCTGTGTTTGTAGTGATCCTCTGCGAAAAGATGTGCTGCTAGTCTATATGTCCTTCTAGATGTTTGTAGCAATTCACTTTGCTTTGCGAATCTGTCTTTGTTTGATTTAGTTAGCAACTAACTTACCCGTCGCGCGTTGCTGCGGTCTCTGAGAAAGGAAATTCAAGGAAACTTGTTATGATAACATTCAATTTACATTGTGTCATTTTTATTGAAACTTATTCATTTTAATATGGAAAACATTTCAAAGTGTCGTTTTCATTCTATTTATTTATTCGAGTGCTTGTGGATACACGATATTTTTTGTTTTTCCGTCTGGTGCGTACACGATTAAATCAGAAGGTTTTCCGACGCGTGAGCTGGCCACATACAGTTGTCCATGTGAGAAGCACGGATTCTCCAAATCTAGTCGACACACTTGCAGCGATTGTCCTTGTACTTTGTTGATGGTCATTGCAAAAGCGAGTCGCACCGGAAACTGTAAACGTTTATCAGTATTCGAAAGATTATGAGGGCCCTGGGGGGCAGATATTTAAAAACATTTTATGCCAGAAACCTTTGCAGGAGTGTACTCAACAACTTCCCAAAGTTTCATGGCGATTGGATGAATGGTCTAGTAATGCATAAAGGACAAACAGACAGACAGACAGATATACATTCGTTTTTATATTTATAGATAACAATCAACTACTGTTTTTGTAAAGATCCTTCTTTTATTCTTTTAATTGTAATTGTGTATTTTTAACTAATTTTGTAACTTTTAGTTAATTTAAAACTAATTCTACCTTATGTATTCTGGGGTTGGCTTTTTACATGACTAAGATGTATTCATTTGTTGTATGTTAATGTTTTTTATTTCAAAAGCCGAATAAAGTTGTTTGATTGATTGATTGATTGATTGACTTATTTAGATTTTTTCTGCCTTTTATTCTGAGCCCTGACTTTCGAACAGTGTTTTTAGAACTTGGGTGGGTTTTTCATCAAAAAGTAGGTTCACTGCACTCTAACTTGCCCTAACCTCATTATATGCTGAGCAGTTATCTACGTGACAATATTCTGGGCTTTTTTCAGTTTCTTTTTAACGTTGCCTTTTTTGCACAAGAAACCACAACTATGGTTTGTTTTTACCTGAGGATTGTCTGACTGACATACTGTTTGTTTGGTGATACCAGCAGACCCAAGCGGTTGGAGTTGAAACACTGAGTGTTTATTATTAGTCTCTCCATTTTCAAATGACTCCTTAGCACCAGTGCTTTAAATGGGCCGGTACTGTCTGGTACAAAGTACCAGCATTTTTTTTTTGAGAGGGACAGTACCGACTCTTCTCAAGAGTGACGTAATACTTTTAATGAGAGAGTACCGGCACTTCTCAGAAACAAGCAGGTACTCTGTTACAGGGTATCTGCACTTCAATGTTTCCATTTCAAGAACTGCTTAGCACGTTGGACAGCTGTTGAACTTCCATTCACTTTAAAGTGAGTTAACTGATATTCTTGCACATTGTTATGCTGTGAGAAAGTGCCATCTTTCTTGCATGGTATGCCCCCACTTTTTGCTGAATTGCTGATGTGCTTTGACTGAGTGTGCCCTGGGCTCTTGCCAATCATGTGCCCGGGCCTGTGTCCCTTCCCTAAAACTGTTTTGAACTAAACCCCAATTGGCATCTCTGGCCAGATGTCAGCACCTAGTAAGTGGTACCCTAAGTACCCAGGGCATTGTGACCAGAGAAGACCCCTAAGGGCTGCAGCAGTAATTGTGCCACCCTTAGGGGCCCTGTACCCTGACACTCACTGCCTTTGCAGGCTGAGTGTGCTGGTGCAGAACTAAACAAAGAGCCGACATGGCACACATCCCTGTGTGCCATGCCCACAAACACACTGCCCTGGCATACATCAGTCACCCTTCTAGCTGGGTGCACTATGCCAGTGGTGAGGGCACAGGTGCATGAGCCCTGTGCCCCTACAGTGCCCAGGGCCATTCCTGGGCACTGTAAGTGCAGTGGGGAGCCCTGCACAATCAGAGATAGGCTCCTTCCCCCCTCCCACAGGAGAGGAGCAGGATAGGGGGTGTACTCACCCCAGGACAGGGACCTATTGGTTCCTGCCCTTACCCTACCTATAACACCCCTAAATTTAGTATTTAGGGGCACCCGGAACTTTCCTTCCTCAGATCCCGATTCTAAATCAAGAAAGAAAAACAAGAAGATGTACGACCTGCCATGCAGCTGCTATCCAGAGGACGACACCAACTGACTTGGCCCCAGCCCTACCGGCCTGTTGATCCTTGCACCTGCTCCTGCTAAACCCCGGCGTCGCCTGCGGACAGCAACCTCGAAAACCCGGAGTACCTGCCTGCCTTGCTCAACTAAAAGACTGGGTCCTCCCATGAGCAGTGGTTCTGCTCAAAAAACAACACCCCTGATGCCAGCCAGGAACCCCGAATCCAGCACACTCTGCACCTGCCGAGCCCGGCCTGTGCCTGAGTGGACAAAGACCCTGAGGACGTCCCCCCGGCGATTGTGACCTGGAATCCAGTGCCCAAGGACCCTCCTCGACGACCCAGACTACGCCTGCAGCCTCACAACCAGATACCCCTCCAACCGCGACCAGCTGAGGGTAAGATTTCCCGACATGTAAAGACACCCCTGTGCCCAACTCCTGGGTGCCTACCTATACTCCAAGTTCCCAACTTACCTCTCGAAGTGTTGGTCGCTCCTGAAGAATCTCCGTCCCCGAGTCTGCAGCCTTTGTTCATCTTCTAAGTCTTCCATTGAATAACATTGAGCGCCCGACGGCTCAAAAGCACCCTGCACCAGCCACCCGAGTGCCCCTGGCAGTGCAACCTTTGTCCTAATCTACTTCCCCATTTGCCCTGAGCAAGTGACCAGGAGCCCAGCTCCCACAGCCACGTGGCCTGCTTCCAGCAGCCACCAACCGAAGGCCCCCTGCCCCTCGTAGGATAACATTGGGCCTAACTACCCCTGCACCCGGCTGCCCCTGTGTGGCTGAGGGTGTACCAACTGTACCTACCTGACCCTGGGTGACCCCTGAGTCTACGCCCAGCACCTTAACTGTGCCAGACGAGTACTTATGTAAAAGCCGATAACTCACTTTTCTTCCATAGAGTAACATTGACTTGTTTCACTTGGAAATTCTTTTAAGTGTGGAGTTTTGAAACTTTAAAATATTCATCAAAATCAGCTGAACAACGAATTCCGATTTACTCACCTGTTATCAGGAGAGAACCCAGTGCTGCATCTTTTAGCCCAGCATTGACCCTGAAAAGTAATTTTAACCATACTTACCAGTAACATGAATTTCCTTCCATAGGAATCCATTGTCTGGTTTTCACCAGAAAAGTTTCTAAGAGTCGATTTTCAAAAACTACAAATATTCCTTAAAAATCGCCTGTATGACTTAAACGCATTATTTCAATTGTTTACAGGAGATACACCAGTGCTGGATCCAGGATCCAACACTAAGTAGGAAAAAGTAACGATAACATTACTTACCTGCTAAGTGAATTTCCTCCAATAGGATGACATTGGTGATTCTATGTGAAAAAGTTTCTAAGTGTCAACTTTTAAAATACAATAATAATCCTTAAAAATCACTACTGTAACCAAAACGCTTTTATTTAACTGTTTACACGAGATGTCCCATGACTGAATCTAGGATCCAGTCCTGTGGTTAGAAAAGTAATCTTTAATGTAACTAATTCCAATTATCTAGAAATTCCCATTGAGCTCAATGTTGCCACTTTCTTACATATGCTCCACCTCACTGGATGTTTCGACTACTTTACATTGCTTAGTGCCTTGCAGTATTTACATGTTCAGCCTATGCTTTGTTTCTAGTGTTTTTGAAAATGTGTGGTTAACGTTATCTTCTGCAATCTTTGTGTCTCGTGCTTATTGGCTACATGCGTAAGTGAGTTTCTTTTATATCTGGAACCTCTGTTGTCAAGTGTGTTTTGAAGCATAATACAATGCTCTGACATCTACATATTTTTGACAAATTATCTGGTATGATTTTTCTGCAAAAAATAGCCCGTGATTTTTATGGAACCATTTTTTCATCTTTTAGGTGTCACCTATAGACAGCTTGTAGCTGCTTGTTGTTGAAGACCTATTGTGAACGTCATCAGTTCTTACAGTGGACTCTGAGACAGCATATTGTGTAACTTTAGTTCTCTTAATTGTGACTGTTATTTGCTTGCTTTCATTTCTTTGGCTTTCCTTCCTCTTCTTGAGTTAGCCTCCCCCTGTAGCATAGCTTCTAACCCACTCTTTTGATTGGATGTCTTGAATTTTTCCTGCTCTGTATCGCACTTAGCATTCCATTGTTTCCTTACTCTATCCCTGTGTGCTGCTCAGATCCCTGTCCCGTGTCCTCTGCTTTGAAGCTCATCCGGTGAAACACTCCCACCGACCCACTCAGCTTTTTGATCTTTTTTTTTTTTTTTTTTGCTTTCTTCCCCACCCCTTTACATTTTTTGTAAATGTAGACCTCCGCCACTCCCCCGTGCTCCCTGATCCTAGTTATACTCAGTGGCGTAACTGTCATCCGCTTTACCATCTTCTTTTTTATTTTTTGGCATGCTTGACAGCTGCAATTTGCTGCCGGGCTGCTCCTTTTCAAAAATATGGTTTCATACACCTTTAACTTATTTTTTATTATTTACTGCCCAAAGATTGGAGTCGGCTGTCTTTGAAAAGTAAATGGAAAAAAGTTGCTTTATGACTTTCTGAATGAATGCGTAGTGATGCCTGTACGCCATCATGCAAGGATGCTGTTTGGGTCATGACGCACAAATATGCACCATTGAACTTTTTTTCTTTTTTCTTTTAAATTGTTGATGCTGTGCACCGCTGCCAAAAAGCTATTTTCTCACTTTTTTTGCTTAAGCTGAACAACATTGACAAAAAACACTGCCAATGCCAATAGAGCTATAGGGGCAGCCTTAAGGCACGATGTATTGATTTTGCCAGAGCGTGTGTTTTTTACAGTTATCTAAATACCTTTTGAAACAGGGGTTCACCTTTTCTCATATTATGTGAAAAGAGCTTAATCAGCAATTGGGGAATGTTTTTGTTTTTTGTTTTTTTGTTTTGTGTTTCTTTGAGTTGGAAAGATGTTTCTTTTCCTTGCAATATATTCATAATTTTTTCTTGTTTTCTGCATCGATCAGTGACTTTTGTCACACTTTTCCACTATGCAGGCATTGTTGGTGCCTTCCTGTTTACCTTCTGTACTTCATTACATAACAGGTGCATGTATTCGGTAGGGCTCGTGTCCCACTTTATATATGGTTATTAATGGGACAGCATGCATCACTACATGTGTTGGATTTACCAACTTCATCAAGCAATTTCATTCAAAGTTTGACTGGTGGGTTCATATCTTTAAGCTTGGCTTTTATAGCTTAGAATTCTTGTGCAGATGTTTTACTTAGGGATACTTCATGTCTTCTGTGAATTTCCAGGGGGTGCTTTATGTTATTTGTGAATTTTAGCCTCTAACCGTGAATTGTTAGTGCTTGGTTCTTTGTTTTCATTTTAGAAGGCTGTGACTTTATTTTTGGGCTATTTTCATGTGCCTTACAATACACTACTTTTGTCATATGTTTTAATGTGCTGTTATAGGCTGGACACCATAGAGACTAAAACTGCATAGGAAAGGCATCTCATCTTTAAAGAGTATAGTATTAATCCTTTAAGCTATTGACTCTGGGGTTGACTAAAGAAGGGTTTCTTGCCCCGCCTCTTGCTTCTGTTTGAAAATCTGTCTACCCTTTCTTTTCATACTTTGTTCTCTCTGCAAGTACATTTGTTGAGTGTATCCAGGCTACTGGAATTATCTGGTAAAGGAGAACCAAATTATGTGGCTCTTTGACGAAATTATGCAGTAATAAAAGCAAACTGTGCTGTATAATGTGGCATATTAAGCGGTAGTATTATTTCTCCATTTTATCATTGTAACACACATCAGTACTCTGGTCACAAGTTTCACCTCCGTAGTGTCAGTTTAAAACCTACATATATAGAAATCGTCTCCTAAAACGTGAACAATTAACCTTTGAAAATGCCAATGAACAATCCCAAGTGTTTTAGTAACTTGTGATCTGTTGAAAATAGAATCATGTTTGGTGGAAATCTTCGCATTATGCAGAAGATAGAGGGTTATATTGCAAGTGTGGGTAAATCTTTAACTATGCAGAAAAAAACACTGGCGCAGAATCGCATATTTTCAGTACCTCTTCTATCTATGCACCCTCCCTTCCCATTCAAATTTCGAGAAGTTGTTAATAAAAGTAGCCCTACCAGATTTAGTCAGATCCTCTTGGCCCTCAACCAAGCCTGATGTACACTCTTTCCGTGCTGTGCTTTAATATATACAAGATTAATCACTTTTATGGGGCCTATCGTTGGCAAGAGTTCTTATCTGTTGGCTGTTCTGGTGCTTTTTGCTGCGGATTGAGGCTGCACGCTTCTTCCCCTGTTTATTGCTTATCTAGACGGCTCTGTACTTGCAGAGGCCTAGGTGGTCCCTTTACTTGTACCGAGAGTGATAAGCTCCTCTGGCCAAGTTTTGAAGAATTATCTCTATTGTAGACACTAGGGGCCTCATACACACTAAATCAGTATATCAGAAACTCTCCTGTCAATCATAAGCCACATTGTACCTCAATTCTCAATTCTGTGATTGCATGACTCCTAGTGTAAGGCAGACCCTGAGCTTTTGAATGCAGACAACAGAAAAACAAACACTTGGAGAAAAAATTGGAGAAGGCTCATCAGTTCGGACATTGGCCTAGCTGATTCTGGAGATAGACTTAGACAGTTTGTTTAGGGCAAAGGATCTACATGAGATTGTGGCAACACTAAAACCAGCAAATCTACGGGTAAGAAAAGGTATCAACCACCCGCACACGTTTATTACTTTCCAGGCAAATCACCTGCAACCCGAGGAAGACCATGTGCGAAGAAACATGTCTACAATTGTTTAACAAATTACAGTCGTGTCTGTTTTTGGTTTATGTTTAAATTACACTGAGCTTTGCCTAGAATTATTGAGTGGTTCTTTCTTTGCTCCTGCTTGTGAACAACGGGACTTTGCATGAGTTTTACAGTCATAACAGATTAACTATAATTTTCAAATAAGCGTAAACATATTGCTAATTAACATGCGGCATGCACTTATGTAAAAAAGGTTGCTTAAACACAAGTTTAGATGAAAATATTTTAATATAAACATTTTGGCAGCAGTGACTTTTCTGTTTTTCTTTTAAGTAAATCTCTACAAAACACTAATTTATTATAATCGTGATCACTTTCTGGTCATTTTTTTCATCACATCCTCACACATCTGGTGTTTAGCAGCAGCCCTCTGGTTCAATGCTCAGTGTATGAGAACAGGTTCTGACATGCTCTGCGTTCGTATTTCGGAGGCATCAGGTTTTTTTTTACGTGAAAGTAATGTTGATGGATACCACAGTTGGAAAAGGTTTAGAATATACTTGTTCATTGTTGGAAACGGCCCTTTTTGCTTCTTCCTCCTTTGTTTTTCCTGACCTGTGGTTGTTGGCTGTAGGACTCTGGGCACTTTACCACTGCTGATCATTGCTAAAGTGCATATGCTCTCTGTGTAAATTGTTATTGTGATTGGTTATCCATGATTGGCATATTTGTCTTACCAGTAGGTTCCTAGTAAAGTGCACTGAGTGTGCCAGGGCTGGTAATTTAAATGCTACTAGTGGGCTTGCAGCACTGATTGTCCCACTCACATAAGTAGCCCTGAAAAGATGTCTCAGGGCTGCCACCGCTGTGCCTGTGCGCAGTTTGTTAACTGCCATGTTGACCTGGCCAGTGCACCCACTTGCCAAGCCTTACTCTTACCTTTTCTTACACAAAGGACCACCCTGTGGTAGGCCCAAGGTAACCCCCTGGGCAGGGTGCAGTGTATGTGAAAGGTAGGACAGGTACTAGTGTTTGTAACATGTCCTGATGGGGAAATACTGCCAATTCCATTTTTCACTATTGAAAGGCTATCTTGCCCGTAGGCCAGAATCAGGAATGCTGTGTAACATGATTACCTGCATATCTTCCCATAGGAGTGAGATAGAAAATTGGAGTCTGGTATCCCTGAACTCAGAATTTGACAACACATCTTTTAGTAAATATGGTTTTTAAATTCTGTGTTTAAAAATAGCACTTTTAAAAAGTGGATATTTTCTTGTCCAACCTTTCTATGTGCCTCTGCCGGTTTGTGGATTGACTGTCTGGTTTGAGAGTGACGGGCTGGGGTGGCTCCAGGAGTCTGGGTGAGGCAGCACTAGGCTGAATAGGCCAATCTGCATTTGGAGTGGTGGGAGGAGTAGCACCTGGGCCTGAATAGGGCTGTGCCTGCCTTCCACAATGCTGGTTCCACCTCATGCAGTGTGTCTGAAGACCCTGGCCCACACTAACAAAGGAAGAAGTTGTGCACTGGCAGAGTGCACCCTGGAGTGGTTTGGGCTGGGTACAGGACCCCTTACACCAAGAGAATAAAGACTTTTGGAGTATAAACATGAGAGCTGAAACCCCTGCACTTTAGATCATCCTGGAATTCAAGAGGAACCTTTGCCGAGGAGAAGAGCTGGAGAAACTGAAGAGAAGGACTGCCCTTGCTGTGCGTCCTAGGGCTACCCTGCAGTTGCTATTCTGCCAGGGAAAGGAGAAGGACTTTGCTGTGTGCTGTGTCCCCTGCTTGAAAAAGATCTTAAAGGGCCTGAGAAGAGCTGGCCTCCTGTTTTGAAGACCCAGGAACAAAAGGACTTCACCCCCAGCTCCCTATGAACTCTGCTGTGTGAGTTCTAACCTGCCTAGAGTGCTTGATCCAGTTGGGGGGCCTCTGGAGGTAGTTGCTGCTGTTTGGGAGCTGGAAGGAGAAGAAGCATGAAAAGAACTGCAATACCCTTCACATCGCTCTTCTTGCGGCACTTTTCACCGGCTGTCAGGACCCAGACTCTGGGTTCCATTTATTGCTGTCCAACAGCGACGCTGACAGGACGGGCTGCTGCTGGTTACATGTGGGCAAGGAGAGTGCGAATCTGGAGAGACAAGATGGCCGCCGTTGTTGCCAAAGGAGGTGACAGTGGGCGTTCTAGTCTTTCTGCTCACAGCAGCGGTGATTTCCATGTGTAGCGCGAGCAGCCTGTGGAATGCGCACTTCACCAAGAAGCATCCGTGAGTGAAGTTCGTTCCTTGAGAGACCTAAGAATTCTGAGTAAACCTGTTATCGTTTTAGTACAACCGCTAAGCCTTAGAACAGAATCTAGTCGGAATTCGGCGCACTAGCCAAGCGCGAGTTCCGAGTTCATAAGTACGTCAGAGGAATTTCTCCACTCGTTCGGAGCACAAGCTTTTGAGTGGTAAACGGTGAAGAGTAACCAATTCGTCTCAAAGGTGTAGCTCCACTTTCGAGCCTCGAGTCCAGTGAAGAGTGACAGTGATTTAGCGCCGCTCGTCTGAGAAGAAGTTATCGAGTGTTGGGCAGAAGCGAGTTCAGAGGCACAGAACTACAGAGGCGCAAGAAGACAAAAGCTAAGTGAATTTTTAACAACCTTGAGCAAGAGTGATTATCGTGAATTATCTGGCAAGAAGTTGTGTCTAGTTAAAACGTGAATTTACTAAGAAGGAAAAAAGATTAACAAAACACGAACAGCATGAATAATACCAGCAATATGTAAACTATATATGTATATAAACACTTACCAAAAAGACTGTGAAACAGCAATCCTGCAAAAAACAGAATAGGACATTGTAAGACAAGACTGATAGCAGCACAGAAGAGTAAATCAGATTACACAGTAAAACAGAACCCCATTAGAGAGAGAGACTCCACTACTAGTGAAGTAAGTGTCTACTACAAAAGAAAATAATAACATAATTCTAGCAGAGAATCGTTAAGTGCAAGCATTAATTATATTGTGTCTTCTTTCTGTGACAACTACTAGAGGAAAATAAGTTACAATACTTACCAGAAGAGGAGCTAAGGTCCAGCAGTATAAGGGTGGGTAGTGAGAAGGTTACAGAGCAGTTTTTCCAGTTAGATGCTGTAGGTTAGGATGTTAATAATGTAATGTCATTTTAGGTTTCCTTCAGAAGAAAATAGCAGCACAGAAGACAGCTGACTGAAGAACCCTACTCAGGACCAGTCTCTTCTCTGTTTGTTGTTTTATCCAATTTCCCCCTTCCCTTGAGGTAATGGTGGAGGGTTCAGCGTAAGACCCACTAGCATTGTTCAAAGGGATTTGGGACCTAACATCTCTGTTCCTGTGCAAGAATCGGTGAGCCAAGAGCAAGGTATTATTAAGAGGTTCTGACAGAGTGAAGTGCCCAAGTTGCCTTCGCACCCGAACAGTGATGGCGGAAGGAATAGACCTCCAATCCTTAGGTACAATCTTAGATGCTATTCAGAAGGAATTGGGAGCGGTAAGGGAGGAAAATCGAAATTTAAGACAAGAAGTAGTCAGCGCTAGAAAAGAAACTGCTGAATTGGCGCTAAGGTTGCGCCAGCCTAGTAGTTTGGAGAGGGAAGCCATGAATCCAGTTTTAGAAACTACAAATAGATCTACCACACAGGTTATACATTCGCTCTCCCCGGTCATACCATTAGCAGCCCCAGAGAGATTTAGTGGGGATCCACAGAAGGCCCAGATCTTCCTCTCTCAATGCTCATTACACTTCATGTGTCGTCCTTCGATCTTCCCAGACGCGCAGTCTAGAGTGGCTTTCATACTCTCATATCTAAGTGGGGATGCGGCCTCGTGGTCCATGCCCTTGGTTTCACGAGATGACCCTTTGTTGAGGAATTTTGAAGATTTCAAAAGAGAATTCTTACGGATCTTTGACCGACGAAGAATATCCCAAGTGGTGGATAATGAGCTGCTTGATTTACGACAAGGAAATCGGGATTTGATCACATATTTGGCACAGTTCAATAAGTTGGTGGTGGAAACGGATTGGCCAGAAAGTAAAAGGGCTGCGGTGTTCTATCGTGGGTTGAGAGACGAATTGAAGGACACATTAGCCCAAATTCCTAATCGACCTACTGAGATTTCAGCACTCATAGATTTGGTGTTGGAGATAGATTTCCGCCAAGGAGAAAGGTGAGGAGAAAAGAAGAAAGATTTTAAGTCAATTCCTCCAAGATTCGACAGGGTTCGGTCAGATGAGACTAGAACTTCAGAAACCAATTCAGGAGCGGAACCAATGCAGATTGGAGCAATAAGAGGCCCTTTAACCAAAGAGGAGAAAGAGAAAAGAAGGGCGAATAACAAATGTATGTATTGCGGATCAGGGAGTCATTTTGTTCGAGAGTGCCCAAAGAAACCAAAGGGAACCTTCAAGCCGAAGGAAAACTAACGGCACCACCTGCGGGAGGAGTTGAGCAGGTGGGTGCGATTCAAAATACAACTCCGCACGAACATCAAGTGGCGAATACACTACAATCAGCGGCTCCGCACTTAGTTCTGACCATGGAAATAAAATTCGGACAGACCACCTTAACGGAAGTATCAGTTATGATTGATTCGGGAGCCACCGGAAATTTCTGTGATTTAAGATTTGCTGCTAAGGTTGGAATCCAGGAAATCCCGAAAAGTTAAGAGCGAGTCAGTTCGTGCAGTGGATGGGACAAACCTATCTTCGGGACCAATTGTGAGCCACACAGAAATCATCCAATTGACGGCCAATGACGGACATCAAGAGAAAATCCAGTTTAACTTAATAGATGCTCCCCAGTTCCAACTAATTCTTGGCCTCCCATGGCTTACGGAACATAATCCGACGATTGATTGGAGCTCCAGAACCATAGTAATGGATTCGAGTTATTGTCATGAGAATTGTTTTAATCCAGAGACTGGACGAGCAAGGAACAACCCAGCTATGTCATTGTGTTCCACGGAGCACTCCGTGTGTGTTATTGACAGTCAGGAAATTCCCGAAGAATATAAAGAATTTGCGGGTGTGTTTAACGAAGTAGAAGCTGAACATTTACCACCACATCGAGTTTATGACTGCAAGATTGAATTGGAGCCTGGATCTAACCTGCCATGCAGTCGTGTCTATGCCTTGACCGAAAAGGAGCACCAACACCTCAAGGAGTATCTAGATAAATATCTTGCCAACGGTTTCATTCAGCCATCCCAGTCGCCTGTCTCGTCTCCCTTATTTTTTGTGCCAAAGAAGGAAGGAGATTTGCGGACGTGCATCGACTATAGAGCCATCAACAAAATAACCAAGAAAAATCGGTATCCCTTACCATTGATTTCGGTGCTTCTAGACCAAGTGAAAGGTGCGAAAATCTACACCAAGCTCGACTTGAGAGGGGCCTATCACCTGGTCCGAATGCGCGAAGGAGATGAGTGGAAGACAGCGTTTCGGACTAGATTTGGGCTCTTCGAATACCAGGTGATGCCTTATGGACTGTGTAATGCCCCAGCAGCCTTCCAGCACTTCATCAACGACATCCTGAAGGAATTCATTGATCAGTGTGCGATTGTGTACATTGACGACATTCTAATTTATTCTACTGAGGTGGCAAAACATCATGAGCAAGTTAAGGGTGTATTGCGGAAGCTACAGGAGAATAAGTTGTTTGTGAAGTTAGAAAAATGTGCATTCGATGTTTCACAGGTGGAGTTCTTGGGTTTCGTGCTGTCGCCCTCTGGAATTCTGATGGATCAACGCAAGGTGGAAGCAGTGACGAACTGGGAATCTCCGAGGAGTGTAAAAGAAGTCCAAAGCTTCATTGGATTTGCTAACTTCTACCGGCGATTTATCTGTGAGTTCTCAAGAAAGATTCTTCCTCTCACCAAATTGTTGAGAAAAGGAGCCAAGTTTGAGTGGTCAGGGGAGTCAGAGGAGGTTTTTTAATCTTTAAAAAAAGATTTCACCACGGCGCCAGTTCTGTTGCATGCGGATCCGTTGGAGCCCTTTTATGTAGAAACAGATGCATCAGATCAAGCTGTGGGAGGAGTATTATCACAGCGACATAAGACCACAGGCCAACTACATCCGGTTGCTTATCGATCAAGGAAGTTGACCCAAGCAGAGATAAATTATACGATCACCGAGAAAGAGTGGCTGGCAATAAAAGACGCCTTTCAGGAGTGGCGACACTATCTGATGGGAGCCCGGCACCAAGTAACGGTGTTTACGGATCATCGCAATTTAAAATTTCTAAAGACAGCCAGAACTCTTACACCACGACAACTGAGATGGTCTTTGTATTTTGCGGACTACGACTTTGTGATCACGTTCCGTCCAGGTGCTCAAAACGGAAAGGCGGATGCGCTATCCAGAATAGGAACTGATTTGCAGAAAACAGTTACGGACATACAGCCAATCATTCCCAATGACAAGATCATAGGAGCTACAATCTCCATAGAGTTACAAGAGTCGATTGCAAACGCCATGAGTCCAGAGGCCATGCAGAGTTGGGTGGAGGAGGATGCCAACAGAAAAATCATACGACAAATGCCTTATCACCAGAACGCCTTGTACCTTCCAACAACTGAGTTACAACGACAAGTAATGCACGAATGCCATGATGACAAACTAGCTGGTCACAAGGGAGAAGCCAAGACCGAAGAATTAATAAAAAGACATTACTGGTGGCCTAAGATGGCAGCAGATATTGAGAGTTATGTTAAGTCATGTGAGATTTGCGCGCAGGGGAAGTCAGAACGGCAGGCACCAAAGGGGTTATTGCAGCCCCTACCAACACCTCCCTATCTATGGCACACAGTTACCTTAGACCTTATTACAGACTTACCAATCAGTCAAGGGTACGATACCATCCTAGTGGTAGTGGATGCCTTTTCAAAGATGGCCCACTTTACAGCCTTAAAAGGGGTTCCTACGGCCAAACAATTAGCCACCCATTTTAGCTCCCAGATTGTCAAAATACACGGAATTCCTAAAATTGTCATCTCTGATAGGGGTTCCCAATTTCTGTCCCATTTTTGGGGGGGGCTTTATGGAAGGTTTAGGAACAGAAGTTAGGTTCTCCACTAGTTACCACCCAGAAACAGATGGGCAGACTGAAAGGGTAAACCAAGAACTAGAACAATATCTACGGCTGTTTCTCTTAAAAGAAGAAGGAAATTGGTCTGAATATTTGTGGACAGCGGAATTCGCTCACAATAATGCTCAAAACAGCTCGACAGGGTATTCCCCCTTTTTCCTGAACTATGGCAGGCACCCAAATGCTACCATTCGACAAATGGAGACCGCAGTACCCGCAGTAAAGGAGGTCATCTCACACTTGGTTCAAATTCAGCAAAAGGCTGCAGACGATCTACGAGTAGCTAAAGAAAAGTATAAAAAATATGCTGACCGAAGAAGACGTGAGGGACCGTCCTTGGCAAATGGAGATCAAGTTTGGTTGAGCACCAGGAATTTGAGGTTAAAAGGAAACAGGAAGTTTCAACCCCGATTTATCGGTCCATATCCAATCGAAGAACAAATCAACCAAGTTACTTACCGTCTAAGACTGCCATCCAAGTTAAAAATACACCCAGTTTTTCATGTATCATTGTTAAAAAAGGCTCCTGAAAATCTGAGGAGACAATCACCCCCAAAGCCAGTTCAATTAGAAACAGGTACTGAATATGAAGTAAAAGAAATTTTGGACTCCAAGAAATCTAGAGGAAAGTTGTACTATTTAATAGACTGGAAAGGCTATGGCCCAGAAGAGCGATCCTGGGAGCAAGAGAAGGATGTTCATGCACCTAGATTAATCGGATCATTTCATCAACGATTCCCCACCAAGCCAAGAAAGAGAGGACCTGCTTTGTTGGGGGGTACTGTCAGGACCCAGACTCTGGGTTCCGTTTATTGCTGTCCAACAGCGACGCTGACAGGACGGGCTGCTGCTGGTTACATGTGGGCAAGGAGAGTGCGAATCTGGAGAGACAAGATGGCCGCCGTTGTTGCCAAAGGAGGTGACAGTGGGCGTTCTAGTCTTTCTGCTCACAGCAGCGGTGATTTCCATGTGTAGCGCGAGCAGCCTGTGGAATGCGCACTTCACCAAGAAGCATCCGTGAGTGAAGTTCGTTCCTTGAGAGACCTAAGAATTCTGAGTAAACCTGTTATCGTTTTAGTACAACCGCTAAGCCTTAGAACTGAATCTAGTCGGAATTCGGCGCACTAGCCAAGCGCGAGTTCCGAGTTCATAAGTACGTCAGAGGAATTTCTCCACTCGTTCGGAGCACAAGCTTTTGAGTGGTAAACGGTGAAGAGTAACCAATTCGTCTCAAAGGTGTAGCTCCACTTTCGAGCCTAGAGTCCAGTGAAGAGTGACAGTGATTTAGCGCCGCTCGTCTGAGAAGAAGTTATCGAGTGTTGGGCAGAAGCAAGTTCAGAGGCGCAGAACTACAGAGGCGCAAGAAGACAAAAGCTAAGTGAATTTTTAACAACCTTGAGCAAGAGTGATTATCGTGAATTATCTGGCAAGAAGTCGTGTCTAGTTAAAACGTGAATTTACTAAGAAGGAAAAAAGATTAACAAAACAAGAACAGCATGAATAATACCAGCAATATGTAAACTATATATGTATATAAACACTTACCAAAAAGACTGTGAAACAGCAATCCTGCAAAAAACAGAATAGGACATTGTAAGAAAAAGACTGATAGCAGCACAGAAGAGTAAATCAGATTACACAGTAAAACAGAACCCCATTAGAGAGAGAGACTCCACTATTAGTGAAGTAAGTGTCTACTACAAAAGAAAATAATAACATAATTCTAGCAGAGAATCGTTAAGGGCAAGCATTAATTATATTGTGTCTTCTTTCTCACTAGTGACAACTACTAGAGGAGAATAAGTTACAATACTTACCAGAAGAGGAGCTAAGGTCCAGCAGTATAAGGGTGGGTAGTGAGAAGGTTACAGAGCAGTTTTTCCAGTTAGATGCTGTAGGTTAGGATGTTAATAATGTAATGTCATTTTAGGTTTCCTTCAGAAGAAAATAGCAGCACAGAAGACAGCTGACTGAAGAACCCTACTCAGGACCAGTCTCTTCTCTGTTTGTTGTTTTATCCAATTTCCCCCTTCCCTTGAGGTAATGGTGGAGGGTTCTGCGTAAGACCCACTAGCATTGTCCAAAGGGATTTGGGACCTAACATCTCTGTTCCTGTGCAAGAATCGGTGAGCCAAGAGCAAGGTATTATTAAGAGGTTCTGACACCGGCACATCTTAAGGGCGAAAGAAGATTTCCATCACATCGCTGTGCCGCTGCGAAGATAGTCGCATGGCCTGTTGTTGCTGCAAGAACCGACTCATCAAGGGATCGCAGCTGAAGAGGACTGACACCGCAATGCACAAAGCCGCCGCATCGATCGCTGTCGTATTCCAAAGATCTACGCATCGTATCTGTGCAAGACGCTTTCCCAACGCCTCACCTGTGAACCGGAACCGGCACGAAGACTCAACTCATCGCTCCCCCTGCAGACCGGACTCGACGCAACCCGTCCGCTGCGTACAGCGAGGCTGTCGCATTGCCTCCTCAGGGTCTCAGGAGTGTCGCATCTCTTTGTTTTTTGACGCTGCATCGGTTTGGCCTGGGAACTTTTGTCGCATCTCCAGGTACTTTGGTGCGCATCCATAGATTTCTATGGTACAAGTTCTTGAAACCTTTTTAAAGTCATAATTTTAAACTGTGTATGTTGAATTTTTGTCGTTTTGGTCTTATGTAGTTTAGATAAATATACTTTATTTTTCTAAACTGGTGTGGTGTCTATTTGTGGTGTTTTCACTGTGTTACTGTGAGTGTTGGTACAAATACATTACACATTGCCTTTGGGATAAGCCTGTCTGCTTGTGCTAAGCTACCAAGGGGGTGAGCTAGGGTTATCTGAATAGTGTATTCCCTTACCCTGACTAGAAGCAAGGGTCCCTATTTGGTCAAAGGTAGCTACCTCTGCCAACTAGAGACCCCAGTTCTAACATTCATTTATGTAAATATTGGTAGAAGATGAGTTTTTCCTAAATAATTAATTAAAGGAGTGGTCATTTGCATACATTTCTATACATGGATTGTCTTGGGAGCAATCATTTTCTGTTAAAGGCTTTGGTTAAATGCATGTCACCCCAAACCATCATTCGGTCTTTCATGGGTGCTGCTGCAAGCTTTTATAACTCTGCCAACCCACATAGGAACTCAACACCCTCTTCCTTTCTTCAGGAAACTTATTAAGACTCATTTATTTAGTCTCCCTTTGTACTAAGGCTAAAGACTTTAAATATTGCTAAATTCTATACATATGTTACCTCCCCCGTTCCTACAGTTGTGCACCTCGTACAGTTATTTCTAAATCCCACTAATATCATTGTTACAGCCATGTTTTTGATAAACGTTAAATATATAGTAGAACTAAAAACATTCCTGGGGGTATGAAATTAAAAGATGCTATTTGCATTTAGAAACACAGCAGGAATCTGGATGGGTGTGCCCAATGTAAGCATGTGGGAGACGTAACTACTCTCTTAATCCCACATTAAGGTAGGGAATTAAAAAACATCCAGACCCTCATGTAGCTTATTTACTGTGTCGTTTTCTAGACCAGTAAGTCAAATCTAATGGCTTCAGTTCTAGTTAACAATGACCCGCATACAAAAGATATTGAACACAAACAATTATTATTATGTGCTTCGTGTTCAAGAAGCAAAGTCATCCTCTAAGGAACTTGTTAGTATGCCTGACGGAGCACTGTGCTCCACTAATTGAGGAGTTGTTGTTAGTAGGCTTAAAGTCCTTAGCAATTTTTGTAGGGTGAAAACTTTCTGTACCCCTCCAAAGTTTGATCTGAGACCTGTTGGCTGTGGTGGGCCTCAAATAATTTGCAGCAAACCATCAGGAACGAAGTGTGACCTAGTGTCATCAAAGGTACTTCGGAATCTGCACATGTATGCGCCTCAACTATCAACAGCTCGTTTGCGCAAGGCATGGTACTAGCTGTTCTGAAAGGAGCATGGGTCCAATGCCTACAGAAGAATCCCCTCATTAGATACTCAAGGCATCCTAGTTCGAGACCTATACCAAAGTAAGATTTGGCAAGGGTAAAATTAAAAACCACATACAAGCGAGCACACTTTCACAGAAAAGCATTGCCTTGGGATAGACAGTTTGAAATTTAGCTTGAAGGAACAAAACACGTTTTGTTAGCTATTAAAGAAAGACTGTCGAAGATGACTGGGACGTGGCATCTCTACTAATGATGTTTCACATGCCAGCTCTTTTGACGCCATTAACCCCACAGTTGTATTGAAGAGGCTGAATGTCGTGTTTAGGGGTTTATGTACATCAGATGGTTTGCATATTTTCTACAGGATCTAGCAGCAAAAGTTTGCATTCATTGTTTTCAATCATAACTCTCAAATTTGCAAGACCAAACTGAGGATGTCGTCAGTGTGGTCCTGTAAACACCAGGGGCTCAGTGGATGTTTTGGGGTGCACAGGTGGCATTGGTAAAGGTGGAGGCAGGATATGTTCAAGAACATTTTGTATATTGTGGCAAATAGGTATTTCCATAGCTCAGTGGGGCTATACTGTTGGTCTGAACTGAGCTGATGTGGTGCAAGTGTCGCTTTATAGAGAAAGTTCTGGTAATGTATGTAAGACCTTTAATGCACATATGTCCAGTAGCTTTTGTCATAACTGATTTGGCTTTAAAACTACACTCCCTCCTGTACCTAAGCTCCCTTATGTTCTTCCATCTTATCTTTCCCTTCTTTGAACACAGCTGAATATCCTTTACCTCGGCTCACCTCTCACTTTCTGTACTCCACCTTTTCTAATCCGCCTCAATCAATCAATCAACTTGAATTTGTAGAACTTGGCTAATCACCCATGAGGGTATCCAGCGCTGTGTTCTTGTAGGGCCCAGTGGAAAAGCCAAGCCTTGAGTCCCTTTTTGAGATCAGGGTTAGAGGATGATGTTGCTTAGGTGGATTTGGAGCGTGTGAGCGAGGGAAGCAGGCGCAGGTGTCTGGCAAAGTTCAGGCGGTGTTTGATGGATGCTGGTCTGTGGTCGTGGAGGGCCTTGTAGACGCTTATCAGCAACTTGAATTGGCATCTTTTCTGGATGGGAAGTCAGTGGAGGTTCCTGGGGTGGGAGGTGATGTGGATCCGTTTGGGGAGGTTGAGGATGAGTCTGGCAGCTGAGTTCTGTATCGTCTGGAGTATCCATATGTTATGTTATGTTATGTTATAATTTTATTTTTATAGCGCACGGCTACTCCAAAGGAGTGTCCCGGCGCTTTATCGAGGCAGCTCAGTATAAAAACATAACACCATAAAAACAGACAACAGAATGAGAGAGCAAAAGAAAAGAATCCTAAAGGTTAAAAAGCCAGGTCTTAAGGCTCTTCCTAAACAGGAGCAGGTTAGGGGAAAACCGGTGGGCCAAAGGCAGGGTGTTCCACAACTGAGGGGCCCTCAGCGTAAAGGAGTGCCCCCCAGCGTAAAGGAGCGCCCCCCAGTGCGAGCCTTCCTCACTCGAGGGACCACAGCCAGAAACAGGGATTCTGACCGCAATGATCTAGCCGGGCGGTAGAAAGCAAGCCTGCGTTGTAGGTATTTTGCTCCGGCGCCAAAAAGCGCTTTATGCGCCAAAGTCAATACTTTAAACATGATCCGCTTCCGGATGGGCAGCCAGTGAAGCGACTGCACCAAACCGGAGGCTCTCACTCGCCTATGAAGGCCAAAAATGGCGCGGGCCGCGGAATTCTGCACAACCTGCAGCCGCTGAACAAGATAGTCCGGAAGGCCTACGTACAGGACGTTCGCATAGTCCAGTCTGGAGCCAATTAAGGCTTGCACAGTGATCTTTCTATGCTCTTCTGTGAGCAAATGCAGGAACTTCCGGAGCATCTTGAGTATACCAAAGCAGGTGCCCGTCAGGCCAAGAATGTGTGATCTCAGCGTCAGATTGTTATCAATCTTCACTCCCAGATTTTTTGCCACAAGCGATGACTGGGCAGGGGACACATATCTACTGGCCACCAAGCCCGCCAGTCGGGGTCAAGGGAACAACCAAAAAACAAAACCTCAGATTTTTTGGAATTGGCTTTGAGGCTGTTCAGCTGAAACCAGCTGAAGACCATCTCCAGGCAGTCCCGGATGTTATCAACATCAAAAGCCTGATCTTTCCCACACGCGAAAAGCAATTGCGTATCATCCGCGTAGGACATGATCCGGGCCCCAAAGGACTCCACCAGTGCCGCCAAAGGTGTCATAAAGATGTTAAACAGAGTCGGGCTCAACACAGAACCCTGCGGAACCCCGACTCCCAATGGCGGCATCTCGGCGGAGCTCGGGGAGGCCCAGACCGTTTGTCGGCGGCCCTCGAGAAAAGATGTAAACCAATTGAGCTCCGTCCCCCTCAGACCGATGTCATAAAGTCTGGAGAGGAGCACCTCATGGGGGACGGTGTCAAACGCCGCCGACAGATCAAGCATAACAAGCATGGCCCTGCCTCCAGAATCCAGTGTTTCCCTAATAATCTCTGACACCTCCAGCAGTGCCGTCTCCGTACTTAAATTAGGGCGGAAGCCGGACTGCGAAGGGTGAAGCAGGTCGTTGGATTCTAGAAAGCTAGAGAGAGCGCCATGCACATGCTTCTCCGTGATTTTGGCCAACGCCGGGAGGAGAGAAATCGGCCTGTAATTGGCCAAAACCTCTGGGTCTGACCCAGGCTTCTTGAGGAGGGGGATCACCATAGCCCTTTTCCAGGGCAACGGGACCCTCCCCTCACTCAAAGACAGATTCACAAGTGGGTTGACCAATGGGTTAACCACGGCCGCCATCTTAGCCAAAAATTTGGCCGGACAGGGGTCAAGTGGCGAGCCCGATTTCAGATTGGCCAGAAGTGCTAGGGAAGCCTCAGTGGAAACATAGGGGAACTCAGCAAGAACCACACCCCGCGTGGGCAACATAGCTGGTCCGGCCTCCAATCTAGAACACACTTCAGCAGGCCTCACTGTGAAAGAGTCCTGGATAGATTTGATCTTATCCGTGAAGAATTTGGCAAGATCACAAACCCACAACTCTGATGAGACCCTTTGGGGCACGTTGGATCTAGGGGCAGTAAACTCCCTCACCACCGTAAAGATCTCTTTGCATGAGTTGGAGGCAGCCTCAATCCTCCTGGCCAGATAATCCTTTTTCTCACGGAGAATATCACGATGGTAGGCTTTGACCCTTGTCCTGTAAGCCAGTCTAGCTTCCAGATCGTAGTGGAGGCGCCATGCCCTCTCTGCCACTTTACACTGGTGACGAGTGGCACATAGTGCCTCAGTGAACCATGGAGCCGAAACCCTCTTAGCTGTATCCCGAGGGGCCATTGCGGGGGCCAGATCATTCAGCCTCTCCAGCAACCACATCTGCAAGGACTCAACATCCCACGCTAAATCCCCTGAGAGAGGGCACGGATGGTCCAAGGCGGCCTGCGCTAATAGCTCAGGAGTGACTCTATGCAGAGCCCTCCGAGCAGAGCCATACTGTCTGGGGGCGCTACTGGGAAGTTTCTCGCTACCCAGTACAAAAAATCTGGCCAACCTATGGTCAGTCTAGAGAACCAGGAGAAGCTCGATGTCGGCAAGAGGCACCGAGGAAAAAACCTGATCTAAGGTATGTCCCTTGTCGTGTGTAGGACCCGTGAGATAAGGGACAAGGCCCAGAGGGGCCGTGATGTTTAGCAGTTTGTTCGCGTCCAGGTCATCTCCGACATCCATATGAAAATTAAAATCGCCCGCCAGCAGACAGTGCTGCGCACTCAAAACCAGTCCAGAGATGGCCACCTGGAGGTCATCAAAAAAAGAGCCCACTGGTCCAGGGGGTCTATACACCAACAGCCCTTTCAAGGCTTGTTGCGGGGTCAATCTAATAGTGAAGGCAAGGGATTCGGATCCTCCGATGGTGTCTAAAGGGAGAATAGAGCAAGAAGCTAACTTATTCACTACCACCGCCACCCCACCTCCTCTGCCATAGGAGTTGGATGATGAGTCCTGAGTGCGGCTGGTGACTAGGGCTTGAGTGACGGCTTTCCTGGTGTTGACAGGGAGCACCTGAAGATCTTTTGGAGCATGCAAAAGGTGTTGGAAGTGGGCAGAGGTGACTGCCTTAATCTGGTGTTTCATGGGGAGTTTGCTGTCCAGGATAATGCCGCAGTTGCCGTTGTGGTCTGTGCGTATGGGTCAGAGTTTGACGGACCACCAGGTGTCGTTCTATGGGTAGCTCTTGTTCCCAAAACTCAGCACCTCCATTTTTTCCGTGTTGAGCTTCAGGCATTTGGTCTACATCCAATCGGCGACACTCATCATGCAGTTGTGAAAGTTGGTATATACGAAAAAGAGGTCCGCTACACTCCAAAATGTACTTTTAATAGGTAGAAAGCAGGTAGAGATGTTCAAAAAAAGGGTAAGGGTGCCCAAGGTGATCGCCTCCTGTCCAAGGGGCACTGTGACATCTTTTTTTTAATTTTATTTTTTATTTTTATTTTGAACCTGATTCCAACAGACAGTATAAACAGAAAAAAGATGAAGTACAATAACTTATTACAAATACTATAAATACAATTGATACATCAATACTGAATAGCCATGACTATTAAAAGAAGCGGCATGCAGTTGTAAATCATAATATACATAACAAAAATACGTATATATCAAGTACATTATCTTATATCACAGTTATGACACCAGTTTTCCAATTTGTTATTGGGTGCCATATTGAGTCACCACGTTTCTTTGCTCTAATTCCCCTTGTAGCATAAATAGCTGTCTCATAGCTAAAAACTGCTAAAAATCGGGCTAACCACATGTGGAAGCTAGGGGGTTCAAGTTCTTTCCAACGAGATGACAAGATAATTCTAAGGACAGCCGTTCCAATAAATAGCAACTTTTCCTCTTGTTTTGAGAGTACTAACGAAGAGTCATAACCAAACATAAACAAAGTATCAGATTCTGGAAGTTTACGCCCAAATATCACCAGCCAAAAATCACTAATCGCTATTTTAATATGATCAAGCTTTGGACAATTACTAAACATATGTATTAGTGTCGCTGGGCCCTGCGAGCATCTAGGACTTGATCATTTACCCTTTTACCCCAATTAAATAGTTTTGCAGGGGTATAGTACAGGTTAAATACAGTTTTATACGTCTGAGCTTTAAGATTACTGGCCATAAACAAAGAATCACTTAGTTCCAACACTTTATAGATATCAACATTAGGATTACTAATTTTTCTTACCCAGTTTGCTTCAGTTTTCTCCAAATCATCTTGAATGTGAGTTAATAAAATGTCATACAGTAATCCTATTTTTATATTTGGTTTATTAACAGCTTCTATAATATCCACTCTTGTTAGACTTATGCCTGATCCTTTTGCTTTGAGATAAGCGTAAATTTGTACATATTTAATATAATCACCATTAGATAAATGATATTTATTCTTTAAATCTATAAACTTAGTTTCAAAATTATTTAACAAAAAATCCTTTATTCTGCAAATTCCCAGTCTTTGCCATTTCCTGGCTATAACATCATGGGAGAAACAATGGATGGTCCTCGGTTGCCATAGTGAAGTGTATCTATTAACTTTCGTAATTTTCATGTGTTTAACAATCCTAGCCCAAACCTTCCAAGCACTATTTACGATTTCAAATTTACATATCTTCCTAATATGTTTGGCTTCTGTTTGTTGTAAAAATAACCCATTAACATTTCTTCCGAGAGCTAGATCATAAATTGGTGGTGTTATATTGATGTCCACAATAGCTATCTCAGGACTATAGTTAAACATGGGTGACATTAGTTTAAAGAGTGATGCCCAATGGTATAGACTTGTATTGGGAATGGCAAGCCCACCTCTATCTCTCGGTAATGATAATAGCTTATGGGATCTCCTGATCTTTCCTTGTTGCCATAAAAATTTACTCATCAGGGAGTCGAGTGTTTTTAAAGTTTTGGATTCTACTGCAAAGGGAATTGCTCGGAACAGATATAAGCATCTAGGCAGTACATTCATTTTGAGAAAGTTGCCTCTTCCAATGATTGATAAGTGTAAGACATTAACCCGATCCAAATCTTTTTAAATTTTATCAATAAGAGGGTTGTAGTTAAGAGCATTTATTAGTTTAATATCAGGGCTAATAGTAACTCCCAAATAGGTAGCTCTATCAGCTCTTCTCTGATCGATATAATTAATATTATCGGTACATAATACAATTGTCTTCCCCCGGTTCAGAGAATACCCTGAGTGAATACCATATTCGAAAGTGAGGGACACTATTTCCTCCATAGCCTCAATCGGGTCAGATGTGATAACCGCAATATCATCGGCATATGCCAGAACTTTAGTTGCATACTGATTACAAATAATTGGGTTAATAGATTGACTCTCAAGAATTTTTAAAATTAATGGATTTATATATAATGCAAATAATAGGGGTGAGCATGGCCACCCTTGTCTGGTGCCCCTTGTGATGTTAATGTAACCAGACTCAGTTCCTAACATCTGAAGTTTGGCTCTGGGAGATATATACATAGATTTAATGGCTTTAATACATTTGGGGCCGAAATTGTTATGTGCCATAACTGCCCAAAGGAAGCTCCACGAGACACGATCGAAAGCCTTTTCGGCATCCAGCAGGATCATTGACATCCTACCCCCAGTGACAGACATGGCATCGAAGAGGGCAATGGCCCTACATGTGTGATCGGTGGTTCCCTTACCAGGTACGAAGCCATGCTGCCAAGGGGAGACCAGTTGTTCAATAACCCTGCTGAGTCTCGTGGCCATCACTTTGGCATATAATTTAGAGTCCGAATTTATCAGGGAAATAGGGCGATATGAAGTTTATTGCTCCGGGGGTTTACCTTTCTTAGGGAAGACAATTATATTTGTTTCTTTCCAAGAATGTGGTGATACTCCATTCCATTGTATTCCCAAAAAGAGATCAAGAAGCAGAGGAGATATTTGACGACTAAGTATCTTATATAGGTCTATTGGTATTGTATCAGGTCCCGCTGCTTTACCCGATGAAAGTGATAACAGAGCATTTTCCACTTCATGTAGGGTGATTTCGCTCTCTAAATCATCTCTAATAGTATCGTCTAAGATTTTTGATGCTTCATGATTGTGCAGAAGATTATCAAGAAAACAGAATATTTCTTTATCAGTGGATTTAGTTTCTTCAGTATAGAGTTTTTGATAATACTGTTGAAATTGATAGATGATATCAGGAGTGTCAGTATAAGTTCTACCACTGTCAGTTATCTGATTGATATAGCTAGATACATTCTTCTGTCTAGTGCGCAAAGCCAGTTGCCTACCAACTCTCTCCCCACTCTCGTAGACATCTTTTCTGTATGTTTTATAAGTTTGGGCCGCTCTTTCACTAAGACTTGCGTTCAGCTCGGCTTTTAACAATGATAGTTCATACATAGATTGTTTTGCGTCCAACCTTTGTGATATAATCAAGGTGTGATTTTCATCTGCCTTAGCTAGGGCCGCAAGTTTCAAGTTATAGTTCATTGTATTTTGTTTTTTAGCCCTAGCTTGAAAACCTATAGTTTCCCCCCTAAGTGCAGATTTATAGCAGTCCCATACCGCATTCCTTGCGGCGCTAAAGCGATTAATGTTAAAGAATTCCTCTGTCCAGTTACTAATATAGTTAATATAGTCCTTATTAGAGAGCAGTTTGCGATCAAAAGTCCATTGTCTAGTTTTATTAGTTGACATTTCTGTTTCCATTGTAAAGGCCAGGGCGTTATGGTCTGATATAATTTTGGGGTATTTATAGATGAAGGATCGCGTCGCTAAATCTCTAGTTGCGAATACATAATCTATACGAACATGCTTTTGGTGTGGATGCGAGAAATATGTGTATCCAGCATTCTGGGTATTCTGATTTTTTTCCTCCCATATATCAATCAATCCTAAGCTATTCACCAGTCTCCTAATTGCTTTATACGTTTTAGGTTTCCGGCCTGTATAGGTCTGTTGAATACCGCTAATGTTATTAAGCATAGGATTAAGAGAAATATTAAAATCCCCACACATAATTAGAGGGCCCTGCCAAGTGGCAAGTTCTGATTCAAGAAATGTGAAGGTTGTAGGGTCATCTTGGTTAGAGCCATAGATGGTACATATCGTGATACCTATAGCGAGTTTTACAATTGCCCATCTACCATTAGAGTCGGAGAGATGACGTACCGGCCCACCTAGGTGTGATTTAGCTAAAATTGCAACTCCTCTTATATTTGATGTCTGCGTTGATGCAGCTAACAGATTATAACCTCTTATCTTCAATAATGATCTCCGAGCCCAAGGCACATGTGTCTCTTGGAGACAAAGTATATCTACCGAGTTCAGGCCAATTATTTCTGCAAACCGGCATTGTTCCTCACTGTTCAATAGCCCTCCTACATTCCATGTTTGTATAACCAACTTACCCATTATTTATCACGTAAGTTTGACCGAAGGATTCTTTTGGTGTCTTGTTATTATGCTTACTCATTATATACAAAAAAACTTTTTTAGTATATTCAAGAAAAAGAAAAATATCATATTGTTCTGTCTTCAGATCTGGTTCATTTTTATTTTTTATTTGAGTGCCCCCCAAGCCCCCCCCCAGCAGCCCCTCCCACTCCTTTCCTCCCCCCAAGGTGTAGGCCATCAGACTCTGCCAGAGTCTGACTAGTGATGGATGCAGTGTAACACCTGAGCTTCCGCTTCCACCAGGTGAAAAATAAACAAATAGTAACATGATGACATGATGTAGAGAAAATTTTAGAAACCCTAACTATACCAGGGAAAACAAAAAGCACAAAAGCATATTACTATACGCTTCCCAACATTCCTAAACATACCTAAACATATTTAGAAAAAAGGCCTATAAATCGTAAATCATAAAACAGTTTTTAAGTATAAGAATTATTCTAATTTTTTGCTGTACCCTCAAGCATAAATTAGAAATCAAGCTTTCAATTCATATTCTATTCTATTCAAATTATTAATGCAGATTCTCTAAATAGTTTTTGGCTTTGATCTCAGAAACAAAAAATTTGGTTATGCCACCCCCCCCACACAACCTTAAGCTTAGCTGGGTTATTCAAAAATGCTTGGGCTCCTTTCTCTTGAAAGGGTTTGATTAATGATCTTAAACGCCAACGTCTCTCAACAGTAGCATGACAAAAATCAGGTCTTGTAAAAAAAGTAATTTCATTAAAGGTTAATTTGTGATCAGGTCTTGCTTTTTCTGCTACTGTTTGTCTTAGCAAAAAATTACCAAAGTACACTAATATAGCGCGGGGATACAATCCTGGTTTGGGCGGTAGGTTAAAAGGCATTCGATGAGCACGCTGAACTTCTACGTCCCAATCCCAGGTTGTTAGTTCCGGCATTGCTTTACTAAGCAGTTCCACAACAAAAGAGCGTATATTTGCACCCTCCATTTTTTCGGGGACCCCCAGTATGCGTAGATTGTTCTTACGCTGCCGATTCTCAAAATCCTCCAGCTTCCATTTAATGTCAACTAATTCTGCATCTTGCAGCTTGATTTTCCCTGAATTTGCTGTCACTTCGCTTTCTGCTGAGAGAACCCTAGCTTCTATTTCGGTGACTCTTTCCCCAATTTGATTGCATGTTTTAGTCAGTTTTTTAACTACGCCTTGAACTTTTCGTATAGCTGTCCTGGAGCGTTTGCTGTCAATAGCTGTCTGTTCTCTGTGAGCAGCAATAGCCTGTAGTATGGTTTCAACCGCATTTAGGGGGATCTCTTGATTATTGACAATGTCACCATCTGTTTCTAGCCCTTCAGCAGCTTGAGTAGATTGCATGTTGGTTCGAGAGGTAGTAGGTTGCTCAACCGGCCTTCGATGGCTCAGCCTGGATACTATATTAGCCTTAGATCTAATTGTGTTGAGCTGTATACCCTCTTCGAGACTCCCTTCATCCGAAGTGTTAGAGGTGTTAGAAAAAAGCAGAGATTCATCGTTTTCATCTTCGGATTCTTCACTATATTTTTCACCTTCATTATCAAGCGATCTAGATTCTGACTCAACCTCTACTCCTGTCTCGTCTGAGAATGAGTAGAATACATTTGTCTCTTTTTCACATTCAATTAAAGCTGGATGGTTAGAATTTTTCGGGTCAGCATTTGATATCGATTGTTCGTCATAAATGTGTACATTAAGCTCATTATTTTCAGTGTCTAGTGACTGAGGTGGCTGAGGTGGCTGAGGTAATGAATCCGTAGCTATTTGGCCACAAGCTATAATGGCTGGGATAGATAGTGGTGTTTCTGTTCTAATTTGCTCATCTCCAGCCCCATTCTCATTAATCTCCTTGTTAGGAATTTCAGACGTATTTGCTGCGGAGATTAAAACAGTTTGTCCTACCACAGTTTCGGCTACCCCCATGATGTTCTCTCCTGCACCAGAGAATGACATGCTATGTTTTTCCATGTCTATATGACCAACACCAGTATTAGAGAGTAAAGTATTAGAAGTATTAGAAGGTGAGCCAACAGTGTTATTAACCGCAAGCGCTATCTCAATCGGCTCTCCAGTTACTTGTGTACTCACAGTTTTAGAGGTCATAGCCGGCTGTGTACGTTTTGGTGATTCCACCTCCTTATTGACATCTTCCAGATCTAAATCAAGCATTGGTGACAAATTGGAGTGTTGAGAGTTAGGAGAGGCGTTTACTGGAGCACCTTGCTTTCGCAGCAATAAATCCATCACAGAATTTCCTGGTGTAGCCATTGTTGGCATGTTATCTTTATTTATTTTGCGTTTGGATGCTAGCACCTCTTGTCGTGGTGTGGACTCGGCAGAAACATTGGGCTGTTTTTTATTTCTAGGTTTCACGGTTGTATTACCTCCAGATACAGATCCTGCCATTTTCTGTGAAATATCCTGAGTTTGCTGTAATTCTTCCAATTCAGCCTCACGCAAAGCTCTGGCGGCCTTCGCTAATCTCGAGCGGGCTGCTGCTGCGGAAGCGGCTTTGGAAGGCATGTTGTTAGTTGTTGCTATCCTGGTACTGCAGCACCCAGTTACCACAGATGGATTAGGAGGCGATAGTATCAGCCTACACACAGCCCGTCCCAGTGCTAAATATAGGTCTTCTGTAATATAACTCCTCTGATCCTGTAGTAGCTCTTGAAAGGCAGAGAATACAGACTTTGCCTCTGATTCACACTCCAACTTAGACTCCTGCGCGCAGGGGTCGCTGAGAGTTTGCTGAATCCGGCTCTGGCTTAGGCGTGTCGATTGGGAGCACCGGCGTGTAGTTCCACCCACAATCTCACAGACGATCCAGCCAAGCAGTGCCTGCAGCCCTTCCGTCAAATCCGATGTCTCAGGTAAGCGTTTCGTTTGGTTTGGCGTTTCATAGCCTGCTCCGAACATTTCTCTCTGTTCGCCTGTATGCTTCGCTGGTTTTTCCAGATATGACTGCGGGTTTCAGTCAATTTCAGTCCGTTCGGCACAGGGCTTAGCTATCTCATCTCTGTGTACACGGATTTCTCCTTTTTCTTTATCTTGATGATCTTATTGCTCTCATTGCTCAATTTCGTTGTAAATGCTGATTACCATCGTTTCCGTGGCTCGGCATTTTCCCGGTTTTGAAGCAAATTTGCTTTGCTAGTGGAAGCGGAGCTCTGGCGTCCTGCTGCACTTCGGTCTACACTTCGGTCTACAGCCCGACCGCCATCTTCCAGGTTAATTTGGGGTGCTGTGACATCTAATGCAAGAATAACCTTACAAGTGTAAGGTGGTGCTGTTGAGCACTCCTATGAGCAAAACGATTTTGCAGGCAATTAAACAGAGTAGTCCAGTTGAAGGGACACAAAGTTTTATTCACTTTGTAATCTGAATCTTAGGAAACATGGATTATAGTTCCTTTTCAACAACATAGGTTTCTGGATATTTCAAAAGGTTAATTCCACACAACGTGTATGTGTCTTATGAACATAATTTTGTATGAGCCCCGATGCATTTCGAGCCCATGGGTCTTCTTCAGGGGGTCCATTAATCTACAGAGAAATTAAAACGAAGAAACGTTGTTTAAGAGTTATACAGGGCCCGAGGTTATGGCTGAAATTAAAACTGAACTATACACCCTGGTGTTTATACGTGCAGTATCGTCAATGGGCCGAAGTGAAGGTGATGTCTATTGGTACCCGATGGTATGCAGTATACCGGTGAAGTATGAAAGAGTGAATACTAAAGAAATGAAGGTGAACAAGAAAAATGCGTGAGGTAGTTGAAACACATGCAGAACAAAATGGTAACATGCTGGGTTATGAACTGTGCATAGTATTTAGCGTCCCAGCAAAACGCGGGCAGGTTTAAGAGGTTGTCTAAGAAAAACACCTACCAAGGTGAGTTAAGGATATGCTAGATGCCGCGATGTCAAAGTTATTGTGGCAGGGCTTACCGCTGTGAGTTAGTCGAGAACCGATGTGCTCCGTGCTTGAGTAGGGAACGCTGGAGTCAAAGACGCCGTGTAGCAACTCGGAAATAAACATTAGGCAATCACACGCATGCGTGTTAGGTATAGACAGAAACAGGACAGATACAATACTCGGGAAATGAAATAAGGTATAAACAGTAACGATAGAGAATGGATTATACACAACCTGAAATTGGTAATTGTTAGAAAGGCGATCCCGGGGGAGGCAGAAGATGTCTGACTGACCACCCCTAGGTCCACCCCTCCGTCGAGAAGTAGCCGAGCGTTATCGAGAGGCCTCCTGGGTGAGGGTCCTCTCCTAGGATCGTACAGCAGGGTAACCACCACACTACAAACGGACACCACACAAGAGGTTAAGTTCTTAGGCTTTATCAAGAATAAAGGTTGCTGGGTCTCAGCGGTATATACAGGCAGATCGAGGGATCTGTAGAGTCTCGTAAAAGGGACGGGGTAGCGGGACAGTCTCGATATGGATACAGGAAGGGATACCCTGCGCACAGCTCTCAATCCTCGAGCCGGGGGTTCCGAGAGGTCGAGCCGCGGCAGCGCCAGCAGGACTCGCCAGGTAGTCTTAACGGAGAGGAGGCCGCGGCAGTGCCAGCAGGCCCTCAAGATGGTTCAGCCGTGGCAGCGCCAGCAGGCTCTCAAGATGGTTCAGCCGCGGCAGCGCCAGCAGGCTCTCAAGATGGTTCAGCCGTGGCAGCGCCAGCAGGCTCTCAAGATGGTTCAGCCGCGGCCGCGCCAGCAGGCTCTCAAGATGGTTCAGCCGCGGCAGCGCCAGCAGGCTCTCAAGATGGTTCAGCCGCGGCAGCGCCAGCAGGCTCTCAAGATGGTGCAGCAAAGGTGGGCCGCGGCAGCGCCAGCAGGCTCTCGGGGTCTCTTCAGGTTACAGGCAATGAGTTCTTCTGGTGTCGGCCGTGACAGCGTCAGCAGGGCTTCCAGTCCAGGATACAACTGGCGTCCTAATCCAGGGCTGGCCCAGATATAGGGCTGGAATCCTTTGATGTCCGGACCCCCGCGCCTGGGGGTCAGAGGGGCCGGGACGATGGTGTCCAGACACCCAGCAGGGGGGTGGGGCCAGCGCCCAGGGAGGCCGGAGGGCGATCGAAACCAGGCGTCCGGGGACGGCTGGAGGACCATCGAAACTCCCCTTTCTCCGTGATCTGTCGAGTGGCCACTCGACCACCTGGGTGGATCTTGGTGCCTCGATGTCTGGGCGTCGCTGGGGCCGGGGCCGAGGCCACGTGGTCGTGATGTGGTGGGCCCAAGATGGAGTCGGGCGCGGCCTCGTGCTTAGGTTGTGAGGGGCCCATGATGGAGCCAGGCCGGTAGTGGGGTTTCCGGGATGGTGACCGGACCAACAATGTTGGGACGTGCAGTGTCGGGCAAAAGGGCTGCCCGATGCTGGGTGGAGGGCCGATGTCGTCCTGGGCCCGCCATGCGGGAGGGGTAGGACCACGCCATGAGGCCGGGTCCAACACGCGTCCCCCCCAGCTGAAGGCAGGGGAGAGTCACCCATCTTCTTGGGGATTCTTCTTGCCGAGGCGGAAGAATCGGGACAGGCCGTCAGCATTGGCGTGGTCGTTGCCGGGGCGATGCTCCACAGTGAAGTCCATCCCTTGCAGGGAGATGGACCATCGCAACAGTTTCGGGTTTTCTCCCCACATCTGCATCAACCACCGCAGGGGCCTGTGGTCGGTCCGGACCCGGAAGTGGGTGCCGAAGAGGTTATGTTATGTTATGTTAGGGCTATTTGTATTGCGCACGGCTGCTCCAGCGAAGGAGCGTCCCGGCGCACCGACAAGGTGGCGAACACAACACAACAGAAAACAGAAAATATTATTTAAAAATGGGGGTATGGATTTTAACATAACTCAGAGAACAGAAGGGTTTTAGCGGCCTTGCGGAAGGAAAGCAAGTCGCCAAGGGTCCGGAGTTTCAAGGGGAGAGCGTTCCAGAGCGCGGCTGCCCGCACCCTAAAAGAGCGACCCCCCGCCCGACTGAGTTTGAACCGAGGGGCTGCCGCTAGTTCTTGGTCCAACGAACGCAAAGTGCGGCCCGGGATGTAAGAGCACAAAAGTTGGCACAGTAAGGGAGGCGGTAGGCCCTTCAGAATCTTGAAAGATATGCACAGTACTTTAAAATGGATCCGCTGCCTAACGGGTAACCAATGCAAGGCTCGCAAGGTTGGACCGGCCGAGCAAAACCTAGGAAGACCTACGATTGCTCTGGCCGCTGCGTTCTGCACTCTTTGAAGTCGGGTTAGCTCGGCCTGGTTTAACCCTATGAAAAGGGAGCTGGCATAGTCCAGCCGAGCCAAAACCGTTGCTTGTACCACAAGTTGACGGGTTGCGGCATCAAAATATTTAAGGGCAGGTCGCAGATTGCGCAAGATGCCAAAGCAGCACGCCGCCGTCCTTTTAGTGTGACCAACAAAGTTGAGGGAAGGGTCCAGCCAGACACCAAGATTTTTGATCTCCGCAACCGGAGTGGGGGTGGGACCCAACTCAGGGGGCCACCAGGTATCTCCCCAAAGGTCCGTCCGCTTCCCAAAGACCATCACCTCCGTTTTTTTGGCGTTAAGTTGGAGACAGTTGGACGTCATCCAACCAGCCACCGCCCTAAGTCCTTCTCTGAATCTTGGGGCATCCACCCCAGAGTCCCCGCTGATCGTGACCGCTAGCTGGGTATCATCTGCGTATGACACCATGGTCATACCACAGAGCTTCACCACCTCAGCCAGCGGCCTCACGTAGATGTTAAACAACGTGGGACTCAGCGAGGAACCCTGCGGAACCCCAAGAGACAGAGGATGACATTTGGACTGATAGGGCGGGGACGCCACACAGAAGGAACGATCCCTGAGAAACGAACGAAACCACTGTTGTGCAGTGCCAGTCACCCCTATCTCCTCCAGCCGCTGCAGGAGAATTTCATGGGAGACCGTGTCAAAGGCGGCGCTTAGGTCTAACAAAACAAGCGCCGCCGTTTGACCTGCATCCAGAACTGCCCGCAGGTGCTCGACCATAAATAACAATGCTGTCTCCGTACTGTGGCCGGCCCGAAAACCATTCTGGGTGTCGTCCAGAATGTTGGCACGCGACAGATGATCAGTGAGGGCGGTGTTAACATGCACCTCTGCGAGTTTGGCTGGCCACGGGAGAAGCGAAATCGGGCGGTAGTTTTCCGATTTTAAGGGGTCGAGAGATGGTTTTTTCAAAATGGGCATAACTACCGCATGCTTCCATTTCAAAGGCACCTGGCCAGATGATAGCGACATGTTGATTAAGTCGCAGACCGGGCGAGCAAAAGTCTGGTCTCTGAACATTGGTGGCTTGAGCGGGTCAACCGGCGACCCAGACTTGACTCGAAGGGCCAATGCCGTGTAAGACTCCAAAGAGAGACAGGGGAGAGAATCTAGCACCACCTGATCCTGCTGGATGGGTGGCCCCGTACTGGTTTGTGCAGTGGTGGGGAAGGCCCTATAGATGGTCTGGACCTTCTCCAGGAAGAAAGCCGCCAGCGCTTCACAATGGGTATTGGAGCTGATGGAATTGCCGGCAGGCTTCCTAGCCACAAGGTCTTTAAGGGCCTTAAAGATGGTTTTAACAGGATTCCCACTGCTGCGAAACTCCAGAGCGTAATATGCCGCCCGGGTTCTACAGACCGCGCGGTGATAGGACTTAACCGCAGCCATATACAGTTTTTTTTTTTTTTTTTTTTTTTTTTTCTGCTGTCATACCTCTTCCTCCAGTCTCTCTCTGCACGTCTACAGACACTTTTTAGAGCCCTCAGATTGCCATCATACCAGGGGCTGGGGGCGCGGAGGCCACACTTACTGGAAACCATCGGGATAAGGGAGTCGAGGGCTCTGGTTACCCATCCGCAGAAATGGTCATAACCAGATTCCACGTTCTCCACTGCACCCAGAGGATCATCAGTGAGAAGGCGATGGAGATCTTCCGCCTTAAGTTTGCTCCAGCGCCGTCTGGGCATAGCTCGCAGTGGCGCCTTAAGTGGGGCTTCTATAAGAGGACAGTAGATAGTCACGAGCGAGTGGTCTGACCAGGTCAGGGGGAGAGGGGGGGCCACTGTAGCCCCCTCTAAGTTGGAGAAAAAGGGGTCCAGAATGTGGCCACCCTTATGAGTGGGGTCCGAGACCAGCTGGAACAGTTGAAGGGCCTCGAGATCCGCCACCATCCCTCCCACTGAAGAAAGACACAGAGTGTCAAAATGGAGATTCAAGTCTCCAATGATAGAAAAATTGGCAGACCCTACTGCTAGTGAACTAACTGCCTCGGGAAGAGCCTCCCTAAATGCCACGGAACTACCAGGTGGGCGATAAATAAGCAATCCTGACATGGTAAAATGCGATGTAACTGCAACCTTGAACAGGGCGCTCTCGCATCCCGTGATGTTCTGCACTCTCCAGGCGCAAGGATAACAAGATTTAACTGCAAGAGCGACTCCACCCCCTCTCGAAGAGCGGTTGAGCGTGTAGATGGAATACTCCGCGGGGAGCGCCAAATTCAATACAGTAGAATCGGTATCCTGCAGCCATGTCTCTGTCAGACAGAAGATGTCAGGGGGGTCATTGTCCATAAGATCAGCAATATCCTGATAATGCTTGACCGCCGATCTTACGTTCAAATTCCAGATGGTGAGATGTCGCGAAGAGACGTTGCTGCTTATGGCAGGCTGCACTATACTGGACCCCAAGCAAGATGGTGCTTCGAGTAGCCAACCACCACAAGCACAATGGTGGGGGCCACACAAAGGGTCAACACGGGCTCCAGGTAGGGTCGGAGCTTCTTTAGTGCCCACACGACGGCAAAGGCTTCCCTCTCGATAGTGCTCCAGCGCTGTTCTCTGGCCAGCAGCCGCCGGCTGATGAAGGCAACGGGAAGGTCGATCCCCTCAGGGTTCACTTGTGAGAGGACCGCCCCAATGCCGTGTTCCGAGGCGTCGGTTTGGACCACAAACTCTCGGCTGTAGTCGGGGGCCTGGAGCACAGGGGCGGTGCACATGGCAGTCCTTAGAACCTCGAAGGCTGTTTGGCACTCTGGGGTCCAGCGCACCTTTTGGGGTAGCCTCTTGGAGGTCAGTTCTGTGAGGGGCCCCACAATGCTTCCATAGTCTTTTATGAAGCGCCGATAGTATCCTGTGAGCCCCAGGAAGGCTCGGACGGCCGTTTGGGTGATCGGGGGCTCCCAGGCCCGGATGGCGTCAATCTTTGGCTGGAGGGGAGCCACCAGGCCGCTCCCCACTTGGTGTTCCAGATACGTCACGGACCCTTGGCCGATCTGGCACTTGCTGGCCTTTATTGTTAGTCCGGCCCGTCGGAGGGCCGACAGGACCTCCCGGAGGTGGGTCAGGTGCTCACCCCAGTGGCGGCTGTACACCGCAATGTCGTCGAGATAGGCGGCACTGAATTCTTCTAGTCCGGCCAGTACCCGGTTCACGAGTCTCTGGAAGGTGGCCGGGGCGTTTTTCATGCCGAAGGGCATCACTTTGAAGTGGTAGTGGCCATCAGGGGTCGAGAAGGCCGATTGCTCTTGTGCTCCAGGGGTGAGGCCGATCTGCCAATACCCCGCCGTGAGGTCGAAGATGCTGAGATATTTGGCGGCCCCCAGGCGATCGATCAGTTCATCCGCCCGGGGGATGGGATGGGATGGGCGTCGGTCCGGGTGACTGCATTCAGCCCCCGGTAGTCAACACAGAACCGGAGCTCCGGGGGTGTGCCAGGGACGGTGGCTTTGGGGACCAGGACAACCGGACTGGCCCAGGGACTGTCGGAGGGTTCGACTACCCCCAGAGCTAGCATCTTGGCTACTTCGGATTGAATGCAGGCCCGAACTCGGTCGGGCACTCGGAAAGCTCGGTGTCTTACAGGCGGGTTGTCTCCGGTGTCCACATCATGGACACACCACCGGGTGACTCCAGGGGTGAGGGAAAACAGGTCTGCAAATTGCCCCAGCAGCTCCCGGCAGTCTTGGTGCTGTTCTGGGGTCAGGGTAGAGGAGAGCGTGACCCCTTCGACGGAGCCGTCCTTCTCGGTGATGCTCATGAGATCTGGTACGGGTTCGGAGTCGTCTTCAGCTCCGTCATCGGTCGCTAGCAGCAGACTTAGTTCCGTGCGGGCGAAGTGTGGCTTGAGCTGGTTAGCGTGCAGAACCCGGAGGGGGTTCCGGGGGGATTCCAGGTCCACCAGGTAAGTGACGGGGCTCGTGCGCTCCACCACTTTGAAGGGCCCCGTCCATTTGTCCTGGAGGGCGCAAGATCAACCGGGGACATGACCCAGACTTGCTGGCCTGGCTCGAATTCGATGGATGAGGCGTTCTGGTCATACCAGCGTTTCATTTCCTCCTGACTGGCCACGAGGTTGGCCTCGGCAAGTTCCCGGAACTTCCGAGTCTGGTTGCGGAGTGTCAGGAGGTACTGGTAGACATCTGGTGGGGCACCTCGGACAGCCGTCTCCCAGCCTTCTTTGACCAGGCTGAGGGGGCCTCGGACCGGGTGCCCATACAATAGTTCGAAGGGGCTGAACCCCAGGGACTTCTGGGGTACCTCTCGATACGCAAACAGGAGGCAGGGCAGCAGGACGTCCCATCTGCGTCGTAGGGGCTCGTCTAAGCCTTTGATCATCCCCTTCAGTGTTCGGTTAAACCGTTCTACAAGTCCATTTCCTTGGGGGTGATACGGGGTGGTGAACTTATATGTGACCCCGCACTGTTGCCACAGGGATCGCATATGCTTGGAGATAAAGTTTGTACCCCAATCACTCACGTCTTCTCGGGGGAAGCCGACTCTGGAGAAGATCCCCATCAGCGCTCGGCCTACTACGGGGGCCGTGATGGTCCGGAGGGGGATGGCCTCAGGATAGCGGGTGGCATGGTCCACCAGAACGAGGATGAAGCGGTGCCCCTGAGAGGTGCGGGGGTCCAAGGGTCCCACAATGTCGATCCCCACTCTCTCGAAGGGGGTGGTGACCACAGGAAAGGGCTGGAGTGGGGCCTTGACTTTTCCCCCGCTCTTCCCGCTGGCTTGACACGTCGGACAGGATCGGCAGTGGTTGTGCACATCGTTGCGCATCTTCGGCCAGTAGAAATGGGTCACCAGGCGGCTGTAAGTTTTATCCTGCCCCAGGTGCCCGGCGAGGGGCACGTCGTGTGCCAAGTTCAAGAGGAAGTCTCTGAAACGGAGGGGAACGACCAGTACTCGGCTGGCCCCTAGTTCGGCAACTTTCTGCTCGCTGTAGAGAAGGTCGTGGTCCCAATAGACCCAGTGGGACCCCGAGGGGCCTCCAGCGGCTTGAGTGGCAGCTTGTTGTCGGATCCCCTCGAGGGAGGGACAGGTTTTCTGTTCCTGCCGGAATTGTTCGCGGGTGGGGCCACCTTCTTTGCGCCATTGAGCTAGTTCTGGAAGTTGGCCGAGCTCGGTGAGGTCTTCATGGTTGGGCCCCTGGGGGCCAGGTTCAAGGTCGGCGTCCTCGGGGACGGCGGGCGGTGGCGGTGCGGGCCACTCTGGTTCCTCGGTCGGAGCATCCTCCTGTGGGGCGAAGGCTCGGGCGGACATGGAGCGGGTGGTCGCACAGACCCACTCTGGAAGGCCTAGCATCCCCAGATGCTCTGTCCGCTCGACGCTGGCCCAGGGGGAACTTTCCAGGTCGTTCCCGAGGAGGCAGTCCACGAGGGCATCGTCCCGGACGGTCACCTTCAGTATACCCGACACCCCTCCCCATTCGAAGGGGATGCGGGCCATCTGGCACAAACTCTCGGAGTTGTCCGCCGTCCGCACCGGGCACATGATATTGGGGAGAACTTGCTCTGGGGTCACCAAGTGGCGTCGGACCGCTGTTACGCTGGCTCCAGTGTCTCGGAGGGCTTCGGCCCGGCGGCCGTTGATGGTGACCCATTGGCGATATTTCTGGGTGTTGCCTAGAATCGGGTCTCGGGGGACCATGTCTCGATCACCCAGGCATGCCAAGATCATGGCGGCGGGCTCCCACTCGGCCTGTTCGTGGTCGTTGTCGTCTTCCTCGCCTCTTTCTTCCCCCAGGGCGGCGGCCGCGATCTGGCGGTTGGGAGGACCGGTGGTGCCGGGTCGCTGGTTCATCGGGCAGAGGGGGTCATTCGCGTAGTGACCCTGTCGCTGGCATCTGTGGCAAGTCACATTCGGGCTAGGGGAACCCCCCTTCGGCCCAGGGCTGGCGAAGTGGAGGTAGGGGAGGACCTCGTGGGGGTGTCTCGTCCCCTGCTCTGACCTCCTCCGCCGCCCCGGGGTCGGTGGATCCCCGGGGATCCCCGGCCGTAGTCTCCCATCGGACTCCGGGGGACTCGGGTGCTCACCCATCTATCCGCATCGATAGCGAGTTTTCGGGGCTCAGTCAGTTTGCTGTCGAGGAGGTGCTGCCGGAGTTCGATGAAGCAGTTGTTGGACAAATGTTCCCATATAATGAGGTCGACCAATTGCTGGTAGGTGGTGACCTTGCTGCCTTTGATCCACCCCTCGAAGGCTCTGCCGTAAAAGTTCACGTATTCCACCCAAGTGGTACCGGGGATTTTTTTACAGTCTCGGAATCGCTGCCGGTACATCTCGGGGGTGAGTCCATAGCGAGTGAGGAGAGCGGTTTTCATGTGCTCGTACGAGGTCATCTCGGCGTCGGGGAGCTCTAGCAGGGCGTCTCTCCCCTCATTGACGAACTTCCCCCACAGGCCGGCGCCCCAGTCCTTGAGGGGTACTCGATGGGCGGTCATGGCGACCTCGTAGGCTTTGAACCACTGTTGGATGTCATCGTTCTTGTAATATTCCTTGACGACATCCTTGGGTATGTGCACCTTTGTGTCCAAGGGCGGGGGCGAGGTCTTGCCCCCGGAGTCGTTGGCATCATTCGTTTTGGCCTTGAGTTCTAGTTCTTTTAGGCCGCGCTCATGCTCGAGCATGAGTCTCTTTTCATCGAGGTCTCTCTGTCTTCTCTTCTCTTCCAGGTCTCCTTCTAGCCGTCGTTGCTCGAGTGCGATTTTCCTTTCCTCCAGCTGTAGTTCTCCATCCAGCCGGAGTCGGGCGAGCTCCAACTCGTGGAGCCGGTTCCTCTCTCGCTCTCGGGGGTCTTCGTGGGGGCTCGTGCCTGGATTGGCGGGTCTCTCCCCCGCTGGGGTCGTGTCGGTCTCCGGGCGTCCGCTCGGGCCCGGGTTGTCTTCCTTCCGGGGTGGTGTATCATCGGTGTCCACCCATGCTTGTAGGGCTGATTTAAAGTCTTCCTTGGTGCTTAGCCCAGTGGTAGCGATGCCCAGATCTTTGCAGAATTGTTTTAATTCTTTGTGACTGTAATCTTCCATTTTTTCTTTCTGGAATTCCGTAGTCGGTCTTGTCTCTTGCGTAGTCATGGTCGTAGTGTGTTTTTCTCGGTAGCGAGTGAATCACCCTCTGTACGATCTGCGTCGGCTCGGATCCCGTCGCTTGCCACCAATGTTAGAAAGGCGATCCCGGGGAGGCAGAAGATGTCTGACTGACCACCCCTAGGTCCACCCCTCCGTCGAGAAGTAGCCGAGCGTTATCGAGAGGCCTCCTGGGTGAGGGTCCTCTCCTAGGATCGTACAGCAGGGTAACCACCACACTACAAACGGACACCACACAAGAGGTTAAGTTCTTAGGCTTTATCAAGAATAAAGGTTGCTGGGTCTCAGCGGTATATACAGGCAGATCGAGGGATCTGTAGAGTCTCGTAAAAGGGACAGGGTAGCGGGACAGTCTCGGTATGGATACAGGAAGGGATACCCCGCGCACAGCTCTCAATCCTTGAGCCGGGGGTTCCAAGAGGTCGAGCCGCGGCAGCGCCAGCAGGACTCGCCAGGTAATCTTAACGGAGAGGAGGCCGCGGCAGTGCCAGCAGGCCCTCAAGATGGTTCAGCCGCGGCAGCGCCAGCAGGCTCTCAAGATGGTTCAGCCGCGGCAGCGCCAGCAGGCTCTCAAGATGGTTCAGCCGCGGCAGCGCCAGCAGGCTCTCAAGATGGTTCAGCCGCGGCAGCGCCAGCAGGCTCTCAAGATGGTTCAGCCGCGGCCGCGCCAGCAGGCTCTCAAGATGGTTCAGCCGCGGCCGCGCCAGCAGGCTCTCAAGATGGTACAGCCGCGGCAGCGCCAGCAGGCTCTCAAGATGGTTCAGCCGCGGCAGCGCCAGCAGGCTCTCAAGATGGTTCAGCCGCGGCAGCGCCAGCAGGCTCTCAAGATGGTTCAGCCGCGGCAGCGCCAGCAGGCTCTCAAGATGGTTCAGCCGCGGCAGCGCCAGCAGGCTCTCAAGATGGTGCAGCAAAGGTGGGCCGCGGCAGCGCCAGCAGGCTCTCAGGGTCTCTTCAGGTTACAGGCAATGAGTTCTTCTGGTGTCGGCCGTGACAGCGTCAGCAGGGCTTCCAGTCCAGGATACAACTGGCGTCCTAATCCAGGGCTGGCCCAGATATAGGGCTGGATTCCTTTGATGTCCGGACCCCCGCGCCTGGGGGTCAGAGGGGCCGGGACGATGGTGTCCAGACACCCAGCAGGGGTGTGGGGCCAGCGCCCAGGGAGGCCGGAGGGCGATCGAAACCAGGCGTCCGGGGACGGCTGGAGGGCCATCGAAACTCTCCTTTCTCCGGGATCTGTCGAGTGGCCACTCGACCACCTGGGTGGATCTTGGTGCCTCGATGTCTGGGCTTCGCTGGGGCCTGGGCCGGGGCCGAGGCTACGTGGTCGTGACGTGGTGGGCCCAAGATGGAGTCGGAGCGGCCTCGTGCTTAGGTCGTGAGGGGCCCATGATGGAGCCAGGCCGGTAGTGGGGGTCCGGGATGGTGACCGGACCAACAATGTTGGGACGTGCAGTGTCGGGCAAAAGGGCTGCCCGATGCTGGGTGGAGGGCCGATGTCGTCCTGGGCCCGCCATGCGGGAGGGGTAGGACCACGCCATGAGGCCGGGTCCAACAGTAATGAACTGAGATGTCATAATTAAAACGAAAGGAACAGTAAAAAGATATAAAGAAAGGAAAAAAAAGACGGGACATATAAACACAATAAACATGAATAAAAGACTACGGTTGAAGAAAAAACTGTTGATGTCAAGAAAAGGGATGAAGGAATAAAGGAAAAAGAATTGAGAATTGCTATAAAAAATTGAAGACATTATGAGATGATGACAGAACAGACGGTATGCATAGATAAAAAGGTGAAGAACACCCGATGACATATAAGACTCTGACAGTGAGCACAGAAAAGTAAGGGTTCAAAGATAGGATAAATGCAAGTAGCAAACAGGAACAGGAGGGCAACACAAATATTAAGGAAATGAGATGGACTGTGCAGAGGAAAAAAGATACAGTGACTGTATAAGGACAAAAGGAAAAGCATCCAGAGGGTCTCGTGTGTGACAGAGGTTGAGATCTACGGTGCATGTTACTAAATGGGAAAATTGAAAGGATAGAGAAAGTAAGAGAAATATACCGAGTGAGAGAGGCTGATGTAGGACGGGTGATATGAGTAAAGAAGGTAAACAGAATGGAAAAGAAATATAATGAAAGATGCAATGGGGCAATGTGGTGAAACGGAACAGAGCATTTACAGAGGAATAATCACCAAGAGAGAACAAGTGGTGATAAAGAAGAGCAACATTATAAGAAATTACTATATTTCAGTCTCTCGTTGAGTCCTTTCGGATTAGTAGAACAGAGTTTGTGGATCCAGTATAGTTCTCTTTGTAGAAGAATTTTTTTTGGATCGATACCTGTGGGGTTTTTTACTACCTCCAAGATTTGGAAGCGAATTTGGCTTACGTTATGGTTCAGTTAGGTGAAATGGGCTGCCACGCAGGATTTGAGATTTTTATTTCTGATGTTGCTGCGGTGTTCCGTGAGTCTGGTTTTTATCTTTTGTTCTGTTTTACCCACATAGGGTAGGCCGAAGGGGCACTTTAGAAGGTATACCACGTTGATGGTGTCACAAGTTGCATTCACCTGGAGGCGAATGGGGGTACCTTGAGTGGGGTGCATCACATTGTTTCCTGGAATGATGTTATGGAAGTTCGTACAATTATGGCACGGAATTGTGCCCTTATATGTGGTAGATTCCGTGGAGCGAGGTTTCAGCATCGATTGTAAATTTCTTGACCGCTGGTAGGGAAAAATGGGAAAATGTTCAAAAATGTGATTAAAATCCGGTTCTAGTTGCAGAACTTGCCAATGTTTGATGAGTTGGCTATTGGTTGAAAATTTGGAAACTAATACGTTCCGTGGTTCTGCTGGACTGGTAGTGGCTTTAGGTGTAAGTAGTGTGGTACGTTCGATTTCTGCTACTCTGTCACTGGCTGTTTTGACAATTTGGTTAGGATAGCCTCTGCTCAAAAATGTATTCATGATGATGGTGCTGTCATGTTTGTAAGCAGTATCAGTAGATGCTATTCTTTTGGCCCAAAGCAGTTGTGAATAGGGTAGATGTCTTTTGAGACTGGGCTGGTGAAAACTTGAATAATGCAAGAAGTTGTTCCGGTCAGTTTGTTTGATGTAAGTCGATGTGTCCAGATTGGTGTTGTTTATTTTTATATCCACATCTAAGAAAGATATCCTGGAAGCACTGATGTTGTGAATGAATTGTATCCTGTCATTGATGGTATTGAGTTGGCTTATTGCTGAGACTAATTGTTCTTCGGTACCAGTCCATAGGAGGAAAATGTCATCGATGTGTCGATGGTATAATTTGAGATGATCTTGCCAGTGTGGGACAGTAAGTATGTGTTCAGTCTCGTACTCATGCATGAATAAATTAGCGTAAGATGGAGCCGCACAATTGCCCATGGCGACGCCTGACAGTTGGATATAGAATTTTTCCCGATATTTGAAGTAGCTGTGCAGTAATGTAAATTGAATCAGTTCCATAAAAAATAGTTGCAAGTTTGGGGGTTTCTGAGTTTTGAGTAGTGCTGCTTCAATGGCTTGGAGGCCCAAGTTGTGGGGGATGGATGTATATAAAGAATTTACATCGATCGTACATAATAATACAGGTGTTGTTGGGTCAATAGTGTCTTGTAGGCAACTGGGTATTTGTTTGACTGAAAGTTGGAGATGCTTGTCAATGTAAGTACCAATGGGCTCATGGATGGAGTTGCATGTACTGACAATAGGTCTAAATGGAGGTTTCAACGGGTGTTTATGAATTTTGGGAACCATGTATAGGTACGGGATTTGAGGATGTGATTTGACCAAGTATTTCCTGTCTTTGTCCGTGATGGTCCCATGGATGACAGCTTTGTCAATGAGAGACTGGAGAGTGGTAGAGTATTCTATGGTGGGATCCATGTTTATTTCCATGTAAGTATTTGTATCTTGTAGATGAGTGTGAACACTGTCCTGGTAAAATTGGGTGTCCAGTATCACTAGGGTGCCGCCCTTGTCTGCTTTACAGATGGTGATGTCACTGTTGGTGGCTAATTGGTTTAACGCTTGTTTCTCATTTTTAGAAAGATTTGATTTGGTGTGTACGATTTTCTTGTTATTGGCTTGAAGATCTTTATGCAGGAGCACGTTGTGAAAGTTGGTTCAGGAGGCAGGAGGGGTCTTCTGAGAGTGAAAAGATAAGCTGGGTGTCATTTGTGTATGGTATGATGTTGAGGCCGTGGACTCTGACGATGATGGTCAGGGGCGTATTGTACATGTGGAACAGGGTGGGGCTGAAGGATGAGCCTTGAGGGACACCTCTGAAGATGCTTGTGGATTCTGAAGTCAAGGGTGGTAGGTGGATTCTCTGGGTTTGTCCTGTGAGGAAGGATGTAATCCATTTGTGGCCATCTTCCTGGATCCCAAAGCGGTGGAGTCTCTTGATAAGGGTGTAGTAGGATATGGTATTGAACGCTGCTGACAGGTTGAGGACGATGAGGGTCACTGTCTCGCCCTGGTTGAGGAGGGTCCTGATGTCATCAGTGGCAGCGAACAGCGCACACTCAGTGCTGTGGTTGGAGCGGAAACTGGTTTGGGAGGTGTCCAGCACGTTGCTGCTCTCCAGGTGTTCAGTAAGTTGGTGGCCTGCACGAGGACTTTGGCAGGGAAGGCGAGCAGCAAGATGGAGCTATAGTTCTCAAGTTCGCTGAGATCTTGGTGGCTGACTGACAGGAGCACTCTGACAATGCTAAAGAGTTCCTTTAAAAAAAAAAAAATGAATTTTTTAAGTATTACGGAGGCAAACAGCAAAGAATCCTGTACTGTCACAGAATTTACGATACATCATGTTCTCCAGATAATATCTGCAGTTACTGTGTTCTCGTTTACAGTGCTAAAAAGGGGAGAATAGAACCAATAGAAAAAAAGAAATGGGGCAAGAAAGGAAGGAAGGAAGGAAGGAAGGAAGGAAGGTAGGAGGGGAGCCACTCAGCTTGGGAAGTCTTCGTTAAGAGACTGAGAATGGAGCTTAAAAGTCTGCTCTCCAATGCAAGGGGGTCAGGGCTTCATCATGCTGTCTAGCTAGACCGCCTGTGGAGCCTAAATTACAACAATATAAGGGTCCGAGGGGTCAATATCCTCCGGTTGCAAGTTCATGGCCCTCCAGGACAGCCTGGGCCTGAGGTACCGCTCTAAGGGGGACCATATATCTTTGGTACGTGATTACGCCGGCATCAGCTCTGAGTAATCGGTTAATTGTTCCTGGCAGGAGGCAGCATCCCTAAGCCATTGCACGCTCTCTGGCATCGGCCCTCGGCCGCAGTGTATCACCACTTAGCGCTGCAGCAAGACAAGAAGAGTGTCCATTTGCTCTTGCCCGAGAGACATCTTTTACATACCCTAAAAGTGCTACACACGGAGAGCGCTTGAGTGAGTACCCACTGATCTCCACTACAGATACCATGCCCCAGAAGTGCTGCACTCCAGGACAGTCCCAAGCTAGATGTAGGAAATCAGTGCAAGGCACAGCCCATCGTCAATCAAGCCCATTCTGTGCATTGTTTTCAGGGTGCGATAAAATCTGTGTAGATATTTGAAATGCACTAGTCTCAACCTATAATTGGGGTAAAATGCACAAGATTGAGGGCAGCAGTACTTCCATTGGTCGTTCGTAAGGGGAGGCAACAGATCTGTGTCCCACGCCTGCCGGCTGACAGGAGCTTCCTCCTGTCACCAACCTGCGCGGGGAGAAGGTTTGTAAAAATCTCCTCCAGTACATGGAAGGTCGGTGGGTCACTGGGGAACGAGCCATGAACCGTCCGGACGATGGCATGCAGTTGGTAATATGTGAATGTGTCAAGTAGAGTCAAGTTTGGCCCTTGTAATGCTTGTTGTGGTTCTATAAAGTGTCCTCCAGATATAAAGCACCCTGTGAAGTCAGCTGAAATTTCCGCAGCTTGCTTTGGGTCCCAGTGTCGTGGATAATCGGGAAGGAAGAGTGCCCAATTAAGAAAAAACTAAGGAGCAAATAGGCTTTACAACCTTGCCCATCTCCGGAGTTAGTTACATGCCCGTATTGTGCAAGCCACAGTGCCTGTCTTCTCTTGGGGGCCAAGAAAAACGCCATTTGAAGAGGGCATGGCACAGTGTGGCCATGTTGGTGTGCTGTGTGCGCCAGATGTTGCGTAGGGAAAAGCCAGTAATGTACAAACTGTGCCTAGACTCTGTAGTAGTGCAGATCCCTATTTGGGGCCCCAACCCCACCCTGCTCAAAGGGGAGCATCAATATCTGCCATGCGATTTGGGGCTGCTCTCCCGCCCACGCAAGGTATACCAGGTGCAAACAAAGCTGTTGGCAGAAATATAATGGCAGAGGAAGGGGCAGGTTAACAAACAGATACAGGAATTTAGGGAGGATCACTATCTTGGCCATGGATAGCCTCCCAGTTAAGGAAAGCAGAAGTTTCCTTCAGCTCTCCACCCGCTCGTTCAAACAAGTCATTAGGTGTCCATAATTGGCTTGCTAGAGATAATCTAGGTCCCTGCTAAGCCAAATCCCCAGGTATCTTACTGTCTCCTTTGCCCACCTCAGCAGTAACTCCGAGGTGAATTTTGTCGTCACATCCATCAGAGGGAATAGGATCTACTTGGCCCACTTTATAGTATCCCTGATATACCACCAAACCTAGTGAATTTTCTAATAAATGGATAAAAAAAATTGCACTGGTCCCTCACGTATAGGGCAACGTTGTCTGCTAGGTGTGAATGCCAGACCCCGATGTCCATGGTGCTAATGCAGTTGAGCTACGAGCGGCTCCATTGCTTTGGCAAATAGGATAGAGGACGGTGGGCATCCTTGGCGGGTGCCCCTGGACACCGGGAAGGGGGAACACCGCCCATATACCCTCAAACGGGCCAAGGGCTGGCCGTACAAAAGGCTGATCAGTTTTTATAAATTTGGGGCTTGGTGGATTCTAAGACCACCTACGCGGCAGTAAAGTTAGGATCAATAGTATGATTTACTGCAAAGAAGGTGCGCAGGTTGTGAGTCGTTGAACTGCCGGGAACAAAGTCCGATTGGTCCAGGCACACATCAGAGGTTAATTTGTACAAAAAAAAGAAGTGCTAGGGCTTCATCAGGAGGCAGCTTTGATCTGTCCATTTCTCCTGTTAACGCTGCCTAACACAGAACCAACAAACACTACAAGTGGGGAGAGGATGTGGTATAATGATAAGAATTGCCAACTTCGAAGCTGGGGAATCAGGTTCGAGTCTCTGCTCCGGCTCAACATCCTGTGATTCTGGGCAAATCAATAAACTCCCTGTGCCCACCAAAAATGAATGTGTCCTTAACTAGTGCTCAAGCGTGGTTGTTGAAGATTAAGTGATGGTGCTGAGCACCGAAAACCACCAGCTCAAAATTAAGCACTGGCACACAATAGTCTGCAGCAGCGCAAGTAGCCATGAGACAATTGACTTAGCAAAAATTAGGTTGTCCTTGTTAATCATGGATACGGGTCGGTACGACGCACATCCCTGAGGATCCTTATCCGGCTTAAGTATTGTCATGATCAATGCCTCCCGCAAGGAGAGGGGAAGGATGCCAGCAGCAAGGGACTCCTTGTACATGGCAAGAAGATGTTGGGCCAGGGTATGGACATATTTCTTATAGAAGGCAGAGGTGAGGCCATCCAGGCCAGGAGCCTTGTCCCCAGGTAGTGTATTAATAACCTGTACAGCCTCTTCCACCATGAAAGGCTCACCTACGAAGCACCAATGGCTTTCCTTGAACCACAGCAGCTGCAAGGAATGAAATTTCTGGTGTGGTGCTACATGCCTGGTTGCATAAAGGGAGGAGAAAAAGGCGGCTATTTCTCTCTGCATAACGTCAGTGCCCACAGATTCATGGGGTTGGTCATCACTCCGCGGAACTATGTAATCACTTGTCCATGGTCTGCGCAACAAGTTAGCCAGTCTCTTGCCTGCCCTGCTACCCTCACCATAGTGCAGAGCACGGGCCTCCTTTCCCCAGATAAGAACTTCCTCTGAGCTGCTGCAATCAGCAAAATACTGAAGTTTCATCACTTTTATCTCCTCCTTCAATCACGCAAGCTTGTCGTGCAAGGCATGCAGCACCCCGCCTGTTTCGCTCTATATGCGCCTCTGATTACAACCTTAAAGGCCTCCCAAAGAGAGGCTCGTGACTCCACCAAGCGTTCATTACGTTCAAAGTATTCCCCTCCCTGCACACCTGATTGTGCAGTCGTCCGGCCGGGATGCGTGCACATCTCCCCCTGTAGGGACCATCTCCAGCAACACTAGTGCATGGTCAGACAAAGTTCATGGCAGGTGTGTGATATTTGTGGTCCATATGTCCATATCGGGTATTACCAACCTGTAGTGAATGCATGACCATTTGGTATGAGTAGGCGCAATACAAGTGCCCTCTGTGCTTTCCAAATGTCGGGAGCGCCAAAGATCTGTGAGGTCATTGTTCTTCTCCATGAGCAGAGAAAGCTGCCAGGCTGTCTTTGGGTGAGGGCGACAAGAGTCGCTCGATCTATCAGCCACAGGCACTAAGACTATGTTGAAATCCCCCCCCCCCCACCACAGAATCGCCCTAGCGCACCCCATAAGTCTCTAAACCTCCAGAAAGAATCGGGATTATCTACGTTTGGGCCATATACAGAGAGGAATCTGATTGGGTGTTCCTGCAGTTTACCAGAAAGCAGGACATATTGCCCCTACAAATCACAAAAAACTTTCCACATGTGCCATGGCAACTCCTTAAGGATCTAGATAGCCACCCCCCGGTATAGTTGGAGTAGTACGTATGTGGTGTTCGCTTATCCACCCCACCAGCATACATGCCTGCATGCTCTCCGTGAGATGTAGCTCTTGTAACATGCAGATAGCTACGTTGTTTCTCTGGATATGAGCAAAAACTTGGTGTGCTTTCACTAATCATTGACGCCCCTTACATTCCAGGTTATGCATTTGATGGACTGCAGTTGCGTGATTAGTGTGTAAATCTCTGTCACGCCAGTATGAACAGCCAACCAGGAGAACTTACATCAAGAAGCTAAATGGCAATCAAAGGGGGAGGACAAAAACAATCCAGCAACATTCTCTCATTCCCCCCACCCACCACCCACTTTGGGCCCCTAGTTGGACCAAATTCCACCAATCCGCCCCCCCAAAGAACACCCAACAGGCAACTATAGAGAACATCCAGGGACTCATCTCAAGGGGGGTTGGGCAAGAGACCGGCACTCTCCCAGCCAGTACATAGCCGGGGGGGCTGGAGGGGAAGAAGAACCAGGGATCAACCAGCAAGGGCCCACCCAAATGGTCTAGCAAGGTCACTCTTGTGGTCATCCCTGCTGCTAGTTCACTGCACATCTCAAACGCAGGATTGCCAAGTATGATGTAGGAAGAAGTCCTCGACTGGGTCGATGTTAACTTCCTGACAGCACGAGCAGCCCCTACAGAGGGAGGGATGCCTTAACTTAATCATTGTCGCTGAAATGTCTCAAATCAGCATCTTGCACAGCCAAAGGCGAACCCTGCGCATTTTGACAAACCTTGTGGTGGCCTTTTGATCTGTAAAGTAGTGGTATTTACCCAGGTGGTGTATGCGCAGCTTGGGTGGGTACCACAAGGAGGATTTGACCTCCATTCGTTGCAGTGACAAATTGACCGGTAGAAAGTCTGTTCCTGGTGGCCTGCAAAGTAATCATGAAGTTGGGGAATATGGAGATCTTGTTTCCCTGGTAGTGGTGCGGCCGCCTAACCCTCGCCAGACGCATGGCTGTGTTTCTGTCTCTTTAGTTCAATAGCCAGGCTGTTATTGGGCGGGGGTGCTGTCCAAGTGATCCGTGGGCGGAGCATCATCTCAACACAGTCCTCCATGCGGCCCATCTCTGTTGATTGCAGCACTCCCAGTATTTGCAGGTTGTTTCTCCATGACCGGGCCTCCAAGTCTTCGTTCTTGTTACAGATAACTTCTAGAACTCTTTTCATCCGGAGTTGTTTCTCCCCAGCTGCGGACTGCCCGTCTTTCACATCCGATGTACGATGCACGAGTTCTTCTATATTTTCATTGTGTTTATTGACTTTTCTTGAAGGCGATCAAACCTGTCTGTCAGTCGATTTATTTTAGTGTCATTGTTAGTCAGGCTCTGCTTGAGGTCGAGGAACGTAGTGCGGATGTCTAGTTCCAGAGTCAAGCCCTCCCCATCACCCTGACTCAGCTGATGGACTAGTGGATCCATCGTTCTCATCTGCCTGCTGTTCTCAAAAGAGAGCTTTGACTGCCTTACATCAGTCTTCCCCATCTCGCACCAGTGCCAGTGCAGCACTCGGAGGTGTTCGAATATAGACAAGCGCAATCACACGACCTTCATACGTTCAACGTTGCTGTTGGGTCCTGCCACTGCCCCAAGGGTGCGCAGTGGGCACAAGCAGACCACAGCTTCCCCAACAGAGTTCTTATATGGAGCAGACGTCCGCCGCAGTCACAGACTGTCCACCCTCAACAAGAGCATCAGCGTGAGGCGCCACAGCTTATGAAGAGAGGGCCTCTGTTGTCTCGTCTAGGCCTGCCTCACCCCGATATCACTATCATGGGGGAATCGAGCAGGCCAGGGCACTCCAATGGATCCTTACGATGTGGCAAGAGAAGGTACAATACAATCACTAGGAGTCTGGGGGTATGAGTCTCACAGCCAGTCTCACTTGTTGAGGCACTGGGTCACCGAGTCTAGATAGTGCCACACTGCAGTATCCAGGCCCAAGATGTGAGTTCACCGGCCATAGGCACCCAGCGGTGGCAGGGGTGGCCTTGCAGCCAGTGTCCTGGGAGCTAATCAGCGCTGACTGCACTCCCTTGAATCGAGTCCAGCCCGCCTCCTTGTGCCTTCAGCTCCGCATGGTGAGCAGAGCAGCCACCTCGCAGTCCACGTGGGCCGCCGAGAGATGGGTGGCCCACCAACACCCACAAAGGAGCCCAGGAGGCACTCCACCCCTCCCAATGTGCTTCACATTCTCTGGGGTGCTCTGCAATACTCAGCCACAGACCACTGCAGCCCTGCGCGCCACACCAAGCGAACAGGCCTGGCCTGGCCTGTCTGTGCAACAGCGAAACTCTCCGCACAGGCTCTCAAGTGACCGGTCCGCACTCCAGCCTCAGATCACTTACCCAGCAGAGCTCAGACATGGCCACAGTGTCACAACAGGTGTTGTGCACTGCAATAGTTTGCTGCTCCTGTGGCTTCACTCCTGCAATGCATCCTCAACAGCTATCTGAGGGATCGCTGTGGTCTGATGTAGGCAAAAGTCCGCCTCATCAAAAATAAGGTCCTCTGCTCATTCTCCAAGCGCAGCTTCACACACTTTAGGTGCGTCGGGAATTTCGCAGTGTAGGCGCCATCTAGGCAGGGCCCAATGCACCCTATGAAGCCGGATAAATGTTGGATTATCTGCTCCGCCCAGCAGAGCCTCACAAAGTGGCGGCCATCTTGCGCCCGAGCACTCTAGTGCCTGATGTTAAAGAGCTTCTGGATGTGTTTGGAACTGGCTTCGATGCAGGCCGCCAGGGCGCATCTTTTTGTGTCTTTCAGGGTTTTGTGGTATTTGTTGAGAGCTGACTTGAAGGTTGCTCAGTCTGTGGAATCTTTGCTGGTGCACCATCATCTTTCTAGGCATTTGTAGTTGTGTTTCATGGTCCTGAGTTCTGATTTATACCAGCTGGCTTAATTGGTGGAATTCCTGGTTTTGGCGGGCTTGATAGGAGCGACTCTATCGGGTCAGTTGATGAGCCAGTAGGAGAAGTTCTTGACTGCCTGTTAAAGGTAGGTTGCGGTATTGGGATGGGTGGTGTGGAAGGCACCAGTCTACTTTGTTCCAGCTGAGGTGGGAGGAGCTGGGAGGCTTGATGATGATCATGATGCATGGAGATCCCTCGATTGTGAAGTGGACGATGGTGATGTCTGTCCAGGTGAGTTCGGTGACTTAACTACTTTACTCTGTTGCTGGCAGTGAAGATCGAGTCAAGCATGTTCTGCGCTGTGTGTGGAGTTGGTGACCAGTTGGGTGAGGCCGGTGTTGCTGATGCTTTCCTGGAGGTTAGCGGTGTCTTTAAAATCATTGAGATGGAAGTTGGGGTCACTGAGGAAGAGTGCTTTGACGCAATGGTGAGTGCGGTGATGAATTCGGGAATGGTGTTGCAGAACCTGGGGTGTGGTCCTGGTGGTCTGTAGGCGAGGGTGCCTCTGATGGTTGTTCTGCTGTCTGTTTGGAATTGGAAGTCCAGGTGTTCCATGATTGGTGTAGTATTCTGACCTTCAATTGTTGCTCTAAATTCCCTTGTTCGCTTCCAGAATTTCTTACTAACCATTAGCTCCAAATAAGCTCCTCTCCCATTCTTTTACAATCTTCCATTTTCTTCCTTCAATCCTCAGTCATCTATCCATCCTTCAGTCCCAGATAGAGAGCTTCTTTGCTCTCCCTCCTGCAATCCATATTTCTACTCCCTAGCTCACCTTGTTTCCATGCTTCGGACTCAGCTTCCTTCTTCCTGCATGACCAAAGCTTTTATTTTCCTCCTTCAGCTTCAGATGAGCGGCCACTAGGCGCTCCCTTGGTCATGCCAGTTTTGCACATGCCTATAACTGATTGGGTACCTATGATATCATCCCAACTCTATAACATTGACTTCCAGTCTTTGGAGTAGCTCTTTGGGATTAGGCAAGCAGGGTTCTGCAGCTAAGTTGATGTTTACCCAGTTGTTCTCCAAATCTAAGAAGATTGTAATCCTTGATATGGAAACGCCATTACACTTCTATATGTTTTGCCCTCCATGGGATTAAAGCAAAGCTAAGTGTGGCAGACACAAAAGGCATCCTGGAAAAACCAATGCCCTTATTCATTCTTTTGACTAGGTGGATCTCAGAACTCGTGTTATATTAAATCAAGGCTCTTGGTCTGTTCCTTGATTCCAGCCCATCAAAGGACCATAAAGCAAATGAGGTATCCAAAAGTCATAATCTGATGTTACTTTGGAATCTCCACCCCCAGGTGAAGGAGAATGACAGGCCGTCTACTCAGTGTGAGTGTTGATGCAACACTGGATTGTTGGAATTCCCTTAATGTGGGTTGACCTAAATGATGGTAAATACGTTCCAGAAACCCCAGAAGTCAGAATGGTGGTCAAGATACCCAGGTAATGACTCATCTTGTACACTGCATAGCTCCCACTGGCTGGTGGTGGCATAAAGAATAATCATTTTGACAACTGCATTGGCTCATACAGCTTTCTGGGCCCAACAGACATTTACTTAAGAGATCCTAAGTCCATATGTACCAAGCAAGTAAGATCACCTAAAAAAGCAACTAGTAATCTCAAGGCGTCAGAGATGCTGTTGTTGTTCTTTAATTGTGGTAAGAACCCCACTTAGACCTGGGGATGGATGAAAGCATCATCCCGTTGAAGAAAAACCCTACAATTATTTTCCTTTGATTGCTGGAACTAGCAAGAGTTGAATTGACTAAATTGATTAAGCACTTAGGAACCAGACTGGTTTGGGTGCTCGAAAAATTACATCTGCTCTTTTCTGAGAGTATGGTCTAAGAGCTGTGCAGGAGGGTGGCGCCAATCCAGAGGATCCACTTTTTTGATAGGAGACCTAATCTCTACCAAGTTCTGAGTCTGCTGTAAGAATAAAATGGCTAAACCGTTCTTAACCAAAGTGTGATGTCCAAAGCAGATCTCGACCTGCTCAGAAACAGATGAGTGACTGGTAGCTATTAATAATGTGTTATCAATGGGTTTGCTTGTGATGTCATGTTTAGTGGTTCTTTTGTTGGGTGTGAAACTGAAGGCTCATTCTAATCTCAGCTTCAAAGCTTGAGAAGATCGTGTGGTCTAACAAATTATTTAATTTCCATGTGCCTCGGTACCCTCATATGCCAAAATTGGGGCACCTATCTAGTAACCGCTATAGTAATTTAAATATGGCTTATCGTCTTCTAAGTGCTAGGGTGTTATACCGTTACCATGAAATAAAACAGTGTGACAGCTTACATTTTTGGGCCTGTATTTGCTCACCGTGCCCTTTACAGAATCACATTCTGAAGATATATTGTGGGGAGCAGTGTTTAATTTGAGCTTATGTGTGAAATTGGTACCCTCGCAAATCCTTGAGATGAAGGAATCTTAAAAATAAGCTTTATTCTCCATGAGGAATCTCCAGCCACGAACACAGGAAGCATCCAGGGTAAACTGTCACTTCACATCAGGCATTCAACTATATACATTCCATATAGAATTCGTCCGTCATCCAACTTTGCTGCATCCCGAAACACTTTAGTCACAAAAAATGTTCTGCTGAACTTAGAAGCACCCCTTTGGATTCTGGGTGATACAATGAAATTTTTTTGTGAGCAATACCCCTACTAGTCAGAAATTCCACCATCTCTCTCGAAGTAAACTGCACACCAAATAACGGTCAGAATGGATATCGGGTTTCCTTCTCTGGCAAATACCTCAGATAAAAACTTGATGACGGCCGAAGTATTGATTTCAGTAGCCGCTTCGTTGGATTTGGCCGCACTCAGCAGCATTCTGCAAGAGGGGACTCCTAGTCCCAGGACGCCCTGCTTCGCCACACCAGAGCGCACTTGAGAGACGACCTCAAAGCTGCTCGCGGCACCTGCTTCGCGGGAGCCGCTTCGTTGGATATGGCCACACTCAGCCGCATTCTGCAAGAGAGGACTTGCTAGTCCCAGGACGGCCTGCTTCTCCACACCTGAGCGCCCTTGGCAGAAGACCTCAAAGCAGCTCGCGGCACCTGATTCGCGGGAGCCGCTTCGTTGGATTTGGCCGCCCTCAGCCTCATTCTGCAAGAGGGTACTGCTAGTCCCAGGACGCCCTGCTTCGCCACACCTGAGCGCCCTTGGGAGAAGACCTCAAAGCTTCTCGCGGCACCCGCTTGGCGGGACAGGTGCGTGGCGGGCCAAGGGCAGGCCTGTTTCAGCCCGGAAGAGGCCGGGCTGGGCCCCCCCTCTAAACCCCTCAACAATCAACAAATCAAGGTCAGTTTGCACCAGTTCATTGTTTGTCTCCTTGAAGGCACCCACATTTTGGCATTTTGCTGTCATTGTACTCAGCCCAGGATGAATACGCGAGAGGGTAGGGGGAGAGGCACATCATCTGGCGGAAGTGTGGTGGGGGACGCTGGACCAATTTCTAATTAGAGCTAGTTCTTCAATGGGTGGTATGATGTCTGCTCGTACCCCCGAACGTTGTTTGGTCATAGACACCCACTCTGGGCTGGTATTAGATAGTCCCCGAATGTGACACCGGATGTTTCTATTGTACCAGAAGCCCCTATCATCCCAGTGACTACTGAGATGGTACAAAAGAGAACAGCAAGTAGCTCGTTCCCACGTATTTCCACAAGGTCTGTGCCCCAACCTAAGCATCAAACTCCTGATTCAATCCCGGAGTCATATATAAAGAGGAAGTGGGGATGGGTTTCCAGAGGCAGAAAAACGCAAAATTGCAAAGGACAAACAAGAATGGAGGAGCTTCATCGTTACTACCATCACCTGTAGCAGAGCCTCCGACGGCTTCCTCTGGTGGTCCGAATTTAGATTTAGTAGGTGATCTCGCCCCAGAGGGACATGAGGCTTTGTGGAATAAACTGGGGAACTACATTTCAACTTGTTTATCCCCAATTTTGGACAGACTGACAATGATTGAGGAAAGACTAGCACATTTTGAACTGGAAGTTATGTCCAATTATTGTTCCATCGAGGGTTCTTTGGCATAAAATTAATTGGCCTCCTGTAATTTCAACAATAAATGAGCCCTGCAATCTTGCAATACCCAAGCCTATACCCGGCAATCCTCCTATAATAAGGCCCTCGCCCCAATCACCTAGGAGGGATGGCGGGGTAGCTACTGTTCCTAATGTTGGTGTTGTGGTATTGGGTGGAAATATGGGCGAAACAGGGAATATGTCTGGTGAATTCGCTCAGTTTATCCCGAGCTCCCCAAGGAGGGAGGGTAGCAGACCAGGCGTAAGGATAGTAAGTGATACTGCACAACCTCCTACCACCCTCAACTTAGCCATTCAGGCCAGTTCTGTGTCTGGGCCAACCGGCGGAGATCTCTCTGCTTTGCATGTAGGATTGGCACATAGATTAGATCCAGAAGGTCAATGAGCCATTCACCTTCCACCGGCCGCCGCCCCCTTGGTGGTGGTCTTGAGGAATGTTCCGGCCCTTCAGGCTATGCAGACTGAATCCACCAACCAGTTAATGGCAAAAACCATGCACCGGCTTACTACACAACTGAAGGAAGCTGGGGTATGGGATTGGGATATTTGTAACCAGTTGATAATGATAATGGCCATGGGGGGGGGGGCGGTGAGTGCGTAGTTGCTAATTTCAACAATGAGCAAGTTGTTAGATTTCTCCTGGCCCATTTATGTAGTAGAAATCAAGGGGAGTATCCTGGGAAAATTTCCCTTTTGCCTTTAGGGTTCTTTTATATACCCCACAATTTCCCTCCGTCTGGCGGGGGTCCAATATGTACCATTTACAGCTTCACATAGACCCTTTGACCTAAATTTAGCTAATAGATTTGCTCCCCTGACGCTTGTGACTGACTACAATCTGACTATCATCTGAAGTCCCACGTGAGATAGAGAAGCCCCACCTGAGATAGAGAATTCCCTTACCCAGGCTGCTCTTTGTATCCAGATTAATCGAAGCCCCCAGTTACCAGCATCTATTCGAATGGAGAATACTGGGAATCTGCTATCGATAGAAGGGGAGGCGGTATAGCTTCCCCTTCTATAAGTATTATATCATGGAACATTGCTGGCCTTCAACCAAAGACCATCTCTTCTGACTGGTCAATTTTCATAGAGAATTATGATATCATCGCCTTTCAGGAGACTTGGTTACTGAGCATGATTTTTCGCCCAGGTTATCTTTGGCAAACCGGCCATTGCAAGATCTAAAGGGAGACCATCTGGGGGTTTGACTATCTGGGTTAGACAGAGGGGGGGGGCTACCGAGTTCAAGAGTTAGTGATTGACAATCCGGATATTCTGGCTATTAAAATACATGCTGATTACGACCCAGAGCTATTATTGGTCATTGTCTACGAAAGAGGGATGATGGGAGGGAAATCTTCATCAACCATTTCTAGCCTGGACTCCTTTATTAAATCTTTAATGGGTACATGTCATCAGGTTATCGCTGGCGACTTCAACTGTACGTTTTACCCACTTGGCTCAGATGACGGAAGCCTTACCAGTGATTCGGATGCGATTTGGGGAATACCATCTCTGACACTCCCCCAATTAATAAATGGACAGAGGCAGTTCTCCAATTAAAAAGTCTATCTTTGGAGAGGGGCCTAAGGGTTGTCAACGGGAGGTCGAAATATGATACTGAAGGCTCCCATACTTTTCAGAATGGGTCAAGAAGTAGTAGGATTGACTACTTTTTTATTAATTTAGAATTATGCACACGGCTAAGGGATATGGAGGTTCATCAAAGAACCGAGAGTGACCATGATCCCTTGATATTGACACTAGAGGCAAAGGGCCATCTATCAGTGAGGGTAGGAACGGAAACCACAAAGGCCGATGTAATTATGTCTCATGACTGCCGTAGATTAAAATGGGCACGGGTCTCAGAAGATGAGGGCACTATGGTCTTGATAAAGTCAACTCTTGAAGACACTCTTCTAGCCCTCTCTCATTTTGAAATTAATGAGGCCACTCTCCCTGCCCTTACAAAGGTACATGAGGACCTGTTTGCAAAGCTGAAAGCTTTTCTTACAGCAAACAAAAATAATTCTATAAGCAGCCTATTCAAAAATCTGCAAAATGGTATGATGGTGCATGTAGGACAGCTTTTAGGCACCTCTCTCAAGCCATTAGGTCGGGAGTAGCCCAAGAGGTTAGGAAAGCTAGGTCTGAATATAAGGAAACCCTACTAAGGGCTAAAAAGACCATTGATGAAAAAGATGGAAGGACTTGCTATATGCAAGCAATGGGAAAAACTGGTGTTGGTTTTGGCAAACAATCAAATGGGGTAGTGGTGATGCAGGGCCGGTACTAGTTAATGTCCCACCAGAAGCATGTGTCGCGCACTCTCAGACTCAGTTTTCATCTTTAACAGATAGTTCAAGACATTACCCTTGAGTAATCTCTGATTCAGTCCTAACATTCAACCTAGGGGAAATTGAGAGAGCTTTGGATGGTGTCGCAGCAGGTGGGGCCCCGGGCCCGGACTGTATTACGGCAGATATATTTAAAGCCGATAGACCGAACTGGCTTAAATATATTCTCATTCTAGCCAATGGTTTGACTAGAGGTGCCCCCATACCAGAATCCTGGCACAGGGCAGAAATTATCCCCATTTACAAAAAAGGGGACCGTGCCAGCCCAACTAATTATAGGCCTATAAGCCTTATAGACACTCTGCAAAAGATTGTGGCTAGATTAGTGCTTAGTAGGGTAAATAGGTGGATTGATGATAATGAAATTCTATCCATCTATCAAGCAGGATTTCGCTCCCACGTTAGCACTACTGACCAAGTTTTTAGATTCATGATGATTTATTGGAATACAGTGGTTTTAGCTGGGAGGACTCTCTATTTAAGTTGTGGGACACATTGAAGGAAGCTGGGATGCCCCCTGAGATTTTATCATTTATTATTAAGCTTCATGAGTCTACCTATGCCCAGGTTAGGTGGGGACAACAGAGTGAGGTAACTGATTGTTTTTCTGTGGACAAGGGAGTTCGGCAGGGGTGTGTTTTGGCCCCTACCCTTTTCTCATTGTTCATAAATAATGTTATCTCATATTATACTGAATAACCGACAGACGTCCCCACTCTGGCTGATTCTACGGTTCCGATTTTAATGTTTGCGGATGATACTTTAGTTTTGTCTAAAACACAATCTGGTCTGCAACGAGCCCTTGACAGATTCACTTTATTGTGCAACGACCGTGATTTAGTTGTCAATGTTATGGTGTTGCATAAACATAAATCATTGAAAGCTAGAGTACAAATGAATGGTGCGTCTTTGGAGCAAACTGATTCCTTCACGTACCTGGGCATTACTATGGGTAAAAGGATTAATTGGAAGCCACAGATAAAGTTATTAGTCTTAAGGCATAATCAGCTAGCAGGGCCCCTTTTAAAAGAACAGCGGTTATCCTATACCAAACCAGTTGGCCCGGCTCTCACTATTTACCAAGGGATTGTTAGGGCTTCCATAATCTATGGTGCGGAACTCTGGGGATTCGAAAATCTAGGTCCATTAGTCCTAGCCCAGAATAAGTTTCTGAGAGCATTGACTGGTCTCCCTCAATCGTCTCCTCTTAAACCCCTACTTTTAGATCTGGGATGTATTCCTTTTGAGGATGCTGCGGGTTTTAGAACGCTTGCCTATTGATGTAGACTATGGACCACCCCAGAGTTATCACCCTATGCCAAAGCTCTAAAGCATATTTGAGAAGCCGATATGTCCTCAAAAGTTACATGGTTGCAAAAGATCAAGAGCACACTAATTGCTATGGGGCTCGGCCATTTGTGGGAGGACCCAGAAGGGAGACCGTTTCCATCGAAAAAGGATTTTAAAACTTTATATAGGGATATGATCTGCCAGAAGTCCCGGTCACTAGTGAATAGTACCTCCCTAACTGGTCTATTTCTAGACTAGAAATATGAATACAGGATGGAGACCTATTGGGATATCATTACAAAACCTGGTGACAGGAAGCTTTTCCACCAATTTAGAGTGGGTTCCCATCCTTATAAAATCATTTTCGGCAAAGTGGGGTGATGACTCAGACTCAAAATGCCATAGGTGTCCCTCTCAGGAAGAGTCCTTAACCCATGTCTTGTTTGTGCCCTGCCTACAAGGATCCACGTCACAAACAGCTTAAGCCGATCTGTCAAACAATTGGTATAAGATCATGCCTAACAGCTTTGCAAATCTTAAAGACAGATACTAGTGAAGTCGTAGTTATAGCTATGGCTAAGTTTTTGAGCTGGACTTGGGCCCTTAGAAGGGAAAGCTTGTAATCAAATGTAGGTTTTGTTATGTGTAAGTATCCTGTTTTATACCATGTGTTGTTTCTTTCTCTTGGAGATTGAGTGTAAATTGCATAAAAAAAAACACAAACAAAATAGAGAGATATTGTTATAACCTTGTGCCATAATGGATTTAAATTGTTGATCAAATCCTCTCTTCTCTTACTAAGATTAAGTCTATTTTAAGTACTGTCATGGTATAGAATCCTAATGGAAATGATCATACTCCTATTTTAATCTTACTGACCCTGTTCTTACAATATTTTATGCTATCTTATCATTTGTATGTATTTTATGTGTCTTTTATGATTGAAAAAGATCGAATAAAGACTAATTGAATTGAATTGAACTGATTTCAGTAGTATTTCCAACCTCAGGCCAACGAGAAAGCATTTCCATGGCAACCAAGACATACTTAGGAGTACTTCCCACATTAATGGGACCAACACTTTGAAAAGCAGTATCCTCCCACACCTCAGCCGGTAGATCTCTGCAAACCGTAGGAGAAGTACGTACTTTGATACTCTTATCACTCAACCTACACTCACAACAATCTCGAACCAACCTTTCAATGGAAATATCCATCCCAGGCCACCAATAAACAGATCTGAGATACTGCTTTGTACCCTGATGTCCCTCATGGTCTAACTGAATAAAACGTTCCCTGATACCCAACGGGGGAACTAACCTTCCACCTCTCACCAGGACACTATTATTGACTGACAATTTATCAAAAACCTTAACAAAACCAGAAAAGCGCTCTGATTTCTTCCAGAACCCAACAAACAGACATGACATTCTTGATGATGTCTTTCACCACCTCGTCCTTCTCCATCTCTTGACTCGACTCCACTCCTCTGACACACAGCCACCAGTAACACTGCAAACCTTGACATCACCATCCCTCCACCAGTTACACACTTCCTCACAATCACTACCCTCAGAAGTCAACCTTGATAGCAATCAGCCACTTTGTTATCCACACCTGGCAAATAGATAACTACAAACTGATAACCTTGTAAAGCAACCAACCATTTGCAAATCCTGGTGGAAATGCATTCGAGCCCCTTCTTCATAAAGACATATTGTAAGGGCTTTTGGTCAGAACACACTGTAAACTTCACTCCCTACAGGAAGTGCCTAAATTCCCAAACGGCCCAGAAAATCGCCAGATCTTATCTTTCATTGGTGAAATAACGCTCTTCTGCACCTCTCAATGACCTAGAGGAGAACACTATGGTTGTCTCCTCCTCGCCCTGCCTTTACGCACCTCAAAGACCTGTGATACTGGCATCAGTGTACAAAACACAAGACCACCCAGGCACAAAACTTTTCAAGACCTGGACCATCAAACTCTTTACTACACTCCTCTGATCAATCAAATCGCAGATCTCGCATCGCAGCAGACCGACTCGCCAAGTTTGGAACAAAGCGTGCATAGAACTCCACCATCTCTAGAAATTTTGAATGTCTTCCTCTTGGACGGTTGAGACAACTCCACAATTGCCCAGACAAGTACTGCCTTTGGTTTAACACCCTCACTGGAGATGACATGACCCAAATAAGTTATCTGTGTCAAACCAAATTTGCACTTACTTCATTTCAAAGTAATGCCCTTTTACTCAAAAATACGCAGTACCTCTTTCTCTCAGTTCATATGATCCATCAAATTGTCGCTAAAAATCAATACATCATCCTGGAAGAATTTGACGTAGTTGAACCCCTTCAGCAGACTAGACATCAGCGTCTGAAAGACTGAACCAGCGGAACAAACCCCGAAAGGCCTGCGGTTAAAACAGAAAACGCCAAATGTCGTAAAACAAAAGCAGTAAGATTCTTTGAGTCACCGTGCAACCTAACCTGATGATAAGCAAACATCAAGTAGAGAGTGGTAAGATACTTAGTTCCACCAATCAACGTAACCATCTCTTGAATGTTTGGCTGGGGAAATTTGTCCTCAACCACCTCTTTATTTAGGTGGCGAAGATCCACACAGAGACAAATCTCACCTGAGCTCTTGGTTGCAGCGGAGAGAGGAGCCAACCATTCTGAGGCCTCCAAAGGTTCAATAGTCCCCTCATTCTAAAGTTTTTTTACTCCTTCTACACAGCACCATGACGACTCAGAGGCACATTTCTAACCTTGCACACAACTGGTGTAGCACCATCCTTGATCCTAATGCGATGTACATACCCCTTCACACAACCCCCTTTGTCCACAAACACACTAGGGAATTCACTTTGTAACTGTTCAGCCATGGTAGCTACTTTTCTGACCTGTACAGGTGGATCTAGGTTCGGATCTAAAAAGATTCCCAACATTTTCTGTTGCGGCCAACTCAAAATGGAGTCTCCCCTCACAGGTACGTACAATTTTTTTGTAGCTTTGTTGCCACAAAATTCAAAATCAGCCTCAAAATACCCAACTAACTCTATAGGTTTTCCACCATAGCTGTACGGAGTGACGTCAGGTGCCACAAGAGAAACCGTTCCCTTGAAAATTCTCTCAAAATCTTTATCAGAAAATAGGGACAACCTGGCTCTTGAGTTCATCATCATAACAACATTCACACTAACCGCGTCGGAAGGATGCGAGCAAGCCACTTCGTGCAAATCATTGATATTGACATCTGAAATCTGCAACACAATATCATGTTCAAGTTCACCTACAACATTAACCCTCTCTTTACGGGCATCAGTGGACTTGGAACATTTAGCAAAATGTCCCTTCTTCCCACAAGCACAGCAGGACAGTCCTTGAAATTGGCCAAATGATTGGGATTTCCGCATCTGTAACAACACTCCTTGGGCCTGGAAGATGCATTGAATTTCCCCTCGGAGGATGTGACCACATTAACAATGGATGTTTCACCTTTGGCCTCACTTTTACTCTCATTCTTGGACTTTTGCAGTTCCCGTATACACTTCATAGAATGTTCAACTTGTTTAGCGTTGGTGAGCACTTCAGTAAGATTGGGATCATTCCTACCCCACAATTCTTTCCGGACTCTAGCATTCCAACATGAATTGATCACAAATTCGCTCTTCAGTATTCTTCACAAAATTGCAAAGAGCATGGTGACACTAAATAACACAGGTATGACTAAATATCAATGTAACTGTAATAATGTCTAAACGTATAAATGAATGAATCACACCAGTATCCTAGGTGATACCCGAATCCTCCTGCAAAGAATAAGAGAAAAGAACACTAAAAAGGAGAAGGGATAGATAGCAAGAAGAAATAAGAGAGAGTAAAAAACAAGTGGAAGATATGAAAGAAACCGTAATAAATGTAAGTAAAAATCAATAAAGTTTTTTTTCTTCATTATAATGAGTCTTGTGCATAGATGATTCTTGTAGTCCTTTTTTTGACTTGTACAAAGTGAAGAGCAGATGAAGTTCAAGTCCACTTTCAATTTCTATGAAGACTAAACCAGTCCTTCCATGCTTTCAGCAGTAGGTGGAGTAGAATGGAGGGAGACTAGTCAATGAGTAAGGATGGTCAGGTGAAAAGCGTGCCCGAGATCAGTAAATGAGCAAATCAGGAGGCAGCCACTTCCAGGATGAAGATAAGCCCACAGTTGAGCACAATAGAGATAGTGGCTCAGTGACTCAGGCGCATCGGAGAAAACACGCGAAGTGAGATGCGTGACTCAGGGGTCACGAGCTGACACGCAAAGGGGATACTCGTCTTAGCCATCAAGGACTGACGAGAGGGTCAGGCGCACCAGCAATAGAAGATATGGGCTAGGAGAGGCTCGTGCCCACGGGTGTACATCATGACAACGCGGGCTTTTACACCGCTCCGCCATTACGATGCATCCATTACAACGCAAGTCGTTACAACAACTGGCGCTGTAGGCGCTGGATTTTGGAATAGTATGATTTACTATTCCAACTCCAGCCTACGCAGCAGTAGGGAAGGTGTTGGAATATTAAATCTACTATTCCTTAGTATCTAGCGCAATCCAGCGCAAGTCGTTGTAAAGACTTGCGTTGTGATGGCAGTGTCGTAATGGCAGCGCGGTGTAAAGCCCACCTTGTCATGGCTGTCTCCCGTGCTCACTGATGTTGAAAGCGCGTGAGGATCTTGAGCGCAATTGAAGTACACGCCAGTAACGGCACCAAACGAGAAGAAGGGAAAAAAGAAATAAAGCAATCGTCCACAAAGGTTAAAATACAACGAGGGAAACAAATAAATAATAAGGTTCCACGGCAAGCAGAGGAAGGCACAGGAGCGAAAATGGCAATAAACAGAGCAAGTTCTAGCCAAAACACGTAGGCACAAGATGAGTAATCTCAATGATGAAAGGGGGGCAAATGTATGAATGAAACGCAATAGACTGATCCCCCGATAGGAAGTCAATGGTGGGGAGGATTACTCACAAATCAGCACTCAAGTGTTGAAGTTTCTTCACAAACACGTGGATACAAAGAGCCTATTGTCGCCAATGTGAAATTAGTACACTCATAAATCCACGAGACAAAGGATTCTTGAAAAATAAGCTTTTGTCTCCATGAAGAAACTCCAGCCACGAACACTCCCCCGCTAGTATTCAACTATATACATTCCATATAGAATTCTCTGCAGCAGCAGAGAACACAGTAGAAACAGACAAATGATAAAATAACACAATAATGGGAAACTGGGACAAGAAAACATCTAGGAAGGAAATGAGATACAGTATATCATACTATGGTTTCAATGCTCGGCACCGAGGCAGACATGATTCTTAAAGCAATGACTAATGTTCAATGGAATCTCCAGGTTTCAGGCTTTGAATGGGTGAAAGAGCACAAAGAATATAGGCTTCCAAGAAAAATGCAAGGGTCGATCAATTGAGTGGTGGGCTCGGTGATGGTGATCCCGTTCATCGTCGCAAGTTAGTACTGAGGGCTTCAGTGCATGTCAGGACAATTATGATTGGGCCCCCTGCGTCTTTTTTTTTTTTTTTTTTACTCCAATGTCCCTAAACGAGACAGAGAGCCTTGCTAGCAGTCAAAAAGGAACTGTGCTATGTAGATATTGTAAACTCATGATTTTTCTAGTACAACTGAAGGTGTCACACAAAGGGAAAGGAATATGTTTTTTCAACTGTGGAGGCATCCAAAGCTTTTTTTGAGTGAGGCAAATAGAAATAGAGAAAATGATATACTGCCAATTATGACACTCCTTCATGGAATGCATGGTTGGTGTCCCAGAGGGAAAACATTTATATTCTGATGGTAGAGAAGTGTGTATCATGGGGGTGCACAGCTGAGTGACATTTTTTTTTTATAATCTGATATTGTAAAACCCATGGCTCTCTGACATTTCCTCCACTCTTTCTGTTGGTGGGACCGGTGTAGTGAATATATGATTTTTTTACTTTTGAGAGAATTATATATTAATTGATTTTTTTAAAGGTTTGATAGTGTGATAGACTACCGTTTGAATTAGTTAAACCATCTCTTATTTTGTGGATTCAAGATGTACAACCTTGTCAATGTACTTATTAAGCATTTTGTGTTTGTGCTGTCTTAGTCTGTTTGCTTTGTTTTAATAGTAAACTAATTAAACCAACATCCTAGTCTGTTCGCTTTGTTTTAATAGTAAACTAATTAAACCAACTTTCTCTCCTAAGCAGTGAGACCAAAGTGCTAGCAAGATTGCTATTAAACACAACTGTGACAATAGTAACAATTTTGGTCCACCATTGGTGTGAAATCGTGTTTTCTTGTTTATGAACCCACATTGCATTTCTTTCATACACAGTTGTTCATATTTTTATGTTCTTTTACATATGAGTACATATTTGTTGTGAGTTTCTTTTAGATTCACATTATTAAGTCTGCCATGGTCTGGTCTTAATGTCGCCATTAATATTATCTGATTGTTCTTCAAAATATTCAAGAACATATCACCTTAGGCATTATTTTTTTTTTTAAATGTTCAACAAGGCCTTGACAATAAAACTAGATGAAAGAACATCTGATTTGATTGTTGATTATTTTCATACATTCAGGATGTGACTCTTATGTTTAGAGTTCCTTATCAAAAACAATCTAAAGGAAAGGTATATAAGGCCATTCCTAGTAATTAACTGGGCCATGTCAGAGGGACAAAGATCATCGGAGGTGACTGCAGGGCAGAGATGATAGTGAACTACGTCAGCCTGGCTTTATTTTTGGCTGGCAATCTAGGCTCTCTGCATTGAGAACAATATCCTTGTTTGTTCTGTTAAGGTATGTGGGTAAATGTGAGAACAGTTAACGCTCTGACAAGCTTCCTAATGTGCTAGAGGTAATTTATCTGAGGGCAAAGTGCAGAAAGGGTTTTGGTAAATTATCACAAAACCACAATGAGTCTCTGAATCATGTTGCATTTATTTTTGTTATTCTGTTTATTGATTACAGTAGCTGCTACTCTATTGTTTGCTTTATAGCTCCAGCTATACATGAACTTGGCACTAGAAAGTTTGGTTTTAAAATAATTATATAAAAAAACTTGATCATATCCTTGAGTGTGTCTTTTTATGGTGAAAGGAGGTTTGGAGGTTATCTATCCCTGCATGTTTCACATGACTGTTGCTTTCCTTGAAAGTGTTACTCTCATTTAAATGCAGTAGTGATACATGGGCTGCAGTCTACAGGCCCTCCTTCTCAGAATTAGTATTTTGACTGATTCTGCATTTACTAAAGGGTTGAGAGTTCCCAAAGTAGGGCTGTGATCTTGGCTAAAAGCCTAGAAATGCAGTACCATGACCAATTTTGGTTCATGTCTCACAGAGCCACACCTTTAAATCTTGCACGTGGTATACTATCCTGTTTGTGGTAAGTATACATAGCAAACATTCTCACCCTTGTGCCTTTAGGCACCGATAAGGCCTTTGATTTCCTTCCAAAGGGATTCTGAACCCAATGAATGAAATAGTCTCAGAATTTAAGGATGTGGTTCAAATAACCCTCCCATAATACTGATAAAAGTGATTGGGTGAGTTTCACTCGGGGATAGGGAATTGCACACTGGTGCTGAATCTGCTTGCCATTTTGGTTGGTTGGTGCCTTTGATGAGAGAGGGGAGGATGACCTTGGCTGTGAGCAGACATTACAAGAGCGCTCTAGACACTCTATAAATATTTATTTTTTATATGTAGCTCGATTATCTCTTGATGGATGGTCATTAAGAAAGACTATCTGCAGAGCCTCTACAATCCTTCTGGTTGTTATATAGAGCTTGTTTGGCGCAAGATCAGTAGTATGAGAAACGCTGGTAAAGCTGTACACGCATAGAGAATGCTGGTTTATCCAGCTGAATATTAACATTTGTTCATTCATCCAAATAGGGACACCTTTATGGAAAGGCTCTCCCCTTATAATGTTTTTGTCCCTCTAACAGCCAGAAGGAACAGCCTTCTAAGTATTTAACATATGTGAAATAGGCTTACGCCTAATTAATTTAAAGACATTTGATTATTGACTCTTGCTATGTAATGTCACATCAAATTATGGCGGAAACTAGTGGTATTTTTTCAGTTTGAGAATTGCAATTTAAATCTATGCACAAGTAGCATCATGTATAATATTTCCATTACATTACTTTGATTTTAATTTGCAGCGTTGTCATTTGAAGAAACGGTTTATGCAATGACTGCATTTTTGTATCAAGCACTTGATGTGTGCCATCACAGTGTCCATCTATGTTTCATATTGATGCTGCTGATCTCTGACTTTAGGTGGCCCGAGCACTGTGTTAGCAATTTAGTTACATTTCTAGGGTCTGCAATCTGCCCATTCATCATAACTCTCAAAATCGTTTCCTTGTTATTGCGTACACCAGCTGTATTGATTTTGCAATGTTGATTTTTGGCTGAAAACCTACATTTCATTTCACATGTGCACAGACCCACACAACTAGTCAGGCATCAGGTAGGTGACTGTGATGGTTGCAGTATCATAACAAATGCTCTGCTTGTGTGATATGATCATAGTTGAATTGGCCTTATTTGCATCCTGCAGTCCCAAATTGTCAATGTTTATAACAAGAGTGTGGTAGTCACAGTGTTCCAACTACCAGTGTCAGTAAGGCACAATACAGAATACTACAAAGAGTTACTCTCTTGTCACAAGTGGTCTAATATCTTACTCCTTGCAGAGTGGGGAGTGGCATGGTAACTGGTGTCTGAGCATTTGGGGTAAATGATGATCCAATTATGTACACATGTGAGTTATTTGGGAGAAGGTGTAGACAACCGAATACCAAACTGCATAAGGTGGAGGGCTTTGTGTCTTGCAAATACTCTGATGGCCTTCTCAAAACAGGCTCCAGGGCCACTGAATACTACCAGAGTAAACCATTAAATGGGCAAACAGTGATGCAGGTGAGGCAGCTCATGGTGGTAAATTTAAGTCATTTATTTCTCAAAAGAAAGTTCAGGAGATAAGGCAACTCATTGTGGCACTAGGTACTCTTTGAAAGACTTAGACACTGATAGTCTGTAGGAGCTTAAGCCTGTTAGAGAGCTAGGGAAAGACCCAAACAGGTACTTGACAGCTAATCAAGTTGGTCTCTTCTCAGCTGCATTCTTCTCCCGCTTTGTTGATGATGGAACTAGAAACATTGTTACCTTGATTATAATACCATTACCATTGATTAGGGCTTTGTGGTATGAGAGGTGCCCCCTGTTCTTGAACAGACATTTGTCATCCCTCTGTCTTCAAGAAGGCCTCAACTCCTCAGCATGAGCTCCTTCTTACTTGAAGAAAATATGCTGTTTGAAGGCCATATTTAATCCACTGTGGATCTAGGTTGTTGAATACAGCAAGGTTCTGCTCTCTCCTCTCAATATTTCAACATCCACTTGCTCAACTGGTTTTCTGAGGAAGTTAATACCAGATTTCCAAATACATGACAATGGCCATCCGGTTGTGGTGCACTTTCCGGGTGTAGAAAACATATTCACTGACTGCATGCAGAGTTCCAGAGGTGGGTGGGTGTGACTTGCTATCTTAGTCTTAAAGGGATTTAAGACAATTTGAGGGACAGCCTCGGCAGTAGTACTGCTTTAGTGTCCTTCCCTGATGGTGTAGGCCCCTTGTAGCTCTTCTGCCATAAAGAGCCTTGGTTTCTGGCTTTAGCCGGTTGAGGAAATCAGAGGTCATCTAGAAATATAACTAAATCAATACATACTATGTTTCTGAAAAGTAATAATTTGCGTTCAGAGATCTGTTAGCGCTTGGCATTCTAGTGTTTTTTTATACACGGCAGGAGAAAATCAATGTAAGAAAGTGAATTATTATTTATTGTGGGCGATAGCCCACCTCAAGGAATAATGACACCAACTTGTCAGGGTGAAACATATGTTACTAAATTAACCTGACCTCCACCACATGGTATCTATGGCAAACAGGCTTAACTTAGGACAATGTGTAAAATATTATACAGTACCAAAACATTATTAAAGTTAAAAATCCAAACAATAATAATTCCAAACTGAATTAGACAAATAGAGTAAAGTTTAAGAAACAAGAAGACGTAAAAGCAAAAAAAATTTTAAAGTTAAACCGGAGACCTACATTATTAAAGTTTTTAGTACAAATAGCTAAAACGCACTACGCCCCAGTCTACGTGAGCAGTAAATCGGGACATAGGTGTAATTTCAAGCTGACCACAATGGAATACAGGTCAGATACACTAAGCTGGTTCACCCCAGTTAATTATTTTATCTACTGATGTAGTCTTTTTTTATGGAGCTTAGAATCCTAATGAGGGCAAGCCTCAAGTAGTATGTGAGCAATCTGCATCGATATTGGACACCTTTGCTGTGAGGTTTCCCTAACAGCTCTGGAGGTCCTGGAAGTCCAAAATGTTTCTTTAAGTCCCTGCTTTTCAGAGTTTCTGGAGCAGGTCCCCTGGCTCCCCTTTAAGGCTCCTGGGGCTTCAGGGACAGCACTTAGAGGCCAGGACGCACTCCAGCAGAGGCCACCTGCAATTTCCAGTCTATGTCCAGTTGGTATTGGTTAATTGGTCGCTTCAGGAAAAAGGCCTCTTGCACCTTGTCCCTGTAGCCACTGGAGGCTAGCCCACTGACCCCTTGGAGTCTACTACTTTGTCCAGGGTACAAGAGGGAGCAGGTCAGTACTTCTGGCTCCTCTTAGGTCACTGACAGCAGGTCCAGTCTTCTGATCTTCAGCAGGTCCATAAAGTGTTCTGAGGAGGGTTCCTTTGGGTGCCATATTTATGGTTGGTACTAGCTAGTGGGTAGGGGGCCACACTGCCCCTCCATAACCAGTGGAGTAAATGTTCCCTGGGGCAACCCTACCCATCTATACTTTCATGTTTAAAGGGGGAAGACATACACTTTACTCTTGTTTACCAGTGGCAAAGTGCAGAGTTAAACAACCAGCTAAAACACAGCCTACAAAAAGGCGAAAAGCTATTCAGTTTTAGACTGCATCAGTCTCTTGAGAAACTGAAAGGGCCAGATTCGCAGAGGCTGCTAGCAGTGCACATTTTGTGCATTCTTTCGTTCTGTGTGGCAAAACAGTAATTAACTAAGCAAGCATCCTCTATATGTAGGGGCTGACCCTCTGGGCACAACATGAATCGCTGGTCGGCGAATGAATGGTAATCTTTTGTTCAATAAAGTTTCTCCATTCTTTATGAATTTCAAACTATGAATTTAATTCAGCGGTCAATCATAAATCACATATTCTTTATGATGTATTTGAGTATTTCTTCACAGGTTAAATGCAGGTCAAAAGTGGCATTCCCAATGCATTTCGAGCACTGGCGTGAACTTCTTCAGGGGAATCTCTAGATAAAACAATATAATGACTCTCATAAGGATACAGGGTTCAAATTCAAATATTGCGTTAGTAGGTCCATATTTCATGCTGGTGTGTATACCAACAATAATCAGGAGGTTAACCACTTGGCTGCTAATGACAAGGGTAACTCGTCATGGAGTTCCCATTGATTTCAATGGAAAGTGTTAATAAATGTCTCCAGGGCCTTAGCATCCAAGTGGTTAATGCTCTAGTGATTGTTAGAAATTATAAGTCGATTTCATTATGAAAGCTAGTTGCAAGAGTATCTAAAATAATAGATGTTAGGTAAGTGTATTCAAAACAGTGGTAAAATAACGGGTATTAGTCTCATCGATATATCCGCCGGGTATATACAGTGAAAGTTAGGTGGAATCAAATCGCTCATGGCTCTATCCTAATCGGTGTAAGGTAAGTACTCTCTATGAATATAAGTTGTTATTGGTGAAAAGATAAAGAGAGAGAGATTGTTCCTGTGTCTTACCTGCCAGTTAGTTTTGCGTGTGCATTTTCGTCGTCCGTTCGTGTGGTTAGTTGTTAGCGCGTCTAGCTCGCGAGTTAATTCAAAGTTTGGATATAAAGAGAGGACTTCTCTCGTGGCGCTAAGCAATTGTGTCGCTCCAGTATATGCTAATTCTTTTATGAATATTTTTGAGAACAAATACATTCTCAACCAAGAATCTTGGAAGAAAAATGCGATGGTATTTCTCAGATATATAGATGACATCTTTGTACTGTGGGTGGGTACCCATCAAGAACTTCAATCAGCACTTATTAACCTCAATACCATCAATGAACGAATTCAATTTACGTATCAGATTGATAACTCAACAATTGCATACTTGGATGTACTATTAACACGCAAAAACACTAAAATTGAAACAACCATATATAAGAAAACAACTGATCGCAATAACTTACTTCATTACAAAAGCTTCCACCAGCTTCCACTAAAAAACAATCTACCATTATCCCAATTGTATAGAGTTAAACTAATTGTATCAGAATCAAGTGAATTACAAATTCAAACTGCCAATATGATTTCCAGATTTGAGGAACGAGGATATCCCAAACGAATCCTAGAACAAGCCGAACAAAGATGTGGTTTAAAAACAAGGAAAGAATTATTACAACAGACACACAAAAATGGAAATTTTAAAACTGTCATTGTGTCTAAATATTCGACTTACAGCTAACAATACAAATGGATCATAAAAACACATTGGCCATTACTTACCAATTAACCGGATTTTGCAACGATAATTGCAAAATAACCCACATTTGGATACACCAGGAGTAAAAATATTCAAGACATACTCAAAACATCTAAAAACAGTACCAAGACAGATCAAAAGGGTATGACCCCTCGTCATAATTGCAGCAATTGCCACAATGTCATCAAAGGGAACATTATTACTCATCCCATGAAAGGAACACCAATAAAATTGAAAATGACAGCTACCTGTGACACAACTAATGTGATCTATTTACTAAAATGTCCATGTGGACTTGCATATGTTGGTAAGACATCTAGAAAAATTAAAACGATAATGTCAGAACACAAAAGCAATATCAGAACACACAAAACAAGCTCAACAGTGGCCACACATTTTAATGAAAGACACCACAGTAGATCTCAATTGAAATTTACTGTACTGGAAGTGATAGAGAAAATACCCTGAAGAGATATGAACAGAACCTTGTTACAAAGGGAAAACCACTGGATTTATTTTCTAGACTCGATGAAACCAAAAGGGCTCAATGACCGACTGGAATTCGCCTGTTACCTTTCATAACCTAAGAACTATACACTTTATCATGACTATTTCTAAAGCTTTCAATTTTTAAAGCTTTCCACCTTTTTGTTTCTAATTAATTGTATATACTTCAATTCTCAATTTCTTATGGTTAATTTTGATTTTGATTCGTCAATATATATAATGGGTTGAACCTTAGTATTATACACCCTATTGATCGATATTGATTTAACCCGAAGGTTACCAGATTGTGTTTCACCTAGATTTTGCATCTAATACTTTTCTAAGATGGCGCTCATACATGGTTTCCAACGAGAAATCCCGCCTGCCTCTGTTACCCTTATAACGTCCAACCGCTTTACCATCCCGAATGTTGCACATATTTACTAATAACACGGTAACCTTTATTGGAAGGTAATCCGTTATATTAACCATTATGAAATGGGAGCTCGCCCCTCATATTCATATATTCACACCACTTTAAGATCGCGTCTATACTTAGCGCCACGAGAAAAGTCCTCTCTTTATATCCAAACTTTGTATTAACTCGCGAGCTAGAGGCGCTAACAACTAACCACAGGAACGGACGACGAAAATGCACATGCAAAACTAACTGGCAGGTAAGACACGGGAACAATCTCTCTCTCTTTATCTTTTCACCAATATCAACTTATATTCATAGAGAGTACTTACCTTACACCGATTAGGATAGAGCCATTAGCGATTTGATTCCACCTAACTTTCACTGTATATACCCGAAGGATATATCAATGAGACTAATACCCGTTATTTTACCACTGTTTTGAATACACTTACCTAACATCTATTATTTTAGATACTCTTGCAACTAGCTTTCATAATGAAATTGACTTATAATTTCTAACAATCACTAGAGCACTAACTGCCTGATTATTATTGTTATACACACCAGCATGAAATATGCACCTACTAACGCAATATTTGAATTTGAACACTGTATCCTTTTGAGAGTCATTATATTGTTTTATCTAGAGATTCCCCTGAAGAAGTGCACACCAGTGCACGAAATGCATTGGGAATGCCACTTTTAAACTGCATTTAATCTGTGAAGAAATACTCAAATACATCATAAAGAATATGTGATTTATGATTGACCGCTGAATTAAATTCATAGTTTGAAATTCATAAAGAATGGAGAACCTTTATTGAACAAAAGATTACCATTCATTCGCTGACCAGCGATTCATGTTGTGCCCAGAGGGTCATCCCCTACATATAGAGGATGCTTGCTTAGTACTTCACAGTCACACTCGATGGTTCAGAGAGTGATACCTCAGGAGCACACTACAAAGGTATAAAATCAAATACAAAACAGCCTGTGCGCAACCAATCTATATCGACATTTAAAACAGTAATTAAACCTTTGGTGTGTCAGAAGACTGTGCACAGAAACGTCCTGCATCATTAATGATAATGTGGTGGGAATTGGCAGCAAGTCTCTTTGCACATAACAGGAAATATTCGGACAGAGGACTGCATGAAGAAGCATACCTTCAACATACCATTCGAACTTGCAATGTTGGTTTTATAGTGCCTCCTATGTATGGGACATCAGGGCTGCCTCATGACGAGCTTGGAGAAGTCCATGCAACAGCTCTTTATTCCTGTTGATGCCTGTTGCCTGCACAAGCAGAGTGTAAGCTGTTACACACTGACAAGCTCACATTTTGCAAAAGGTTACTTACAACCTGGCACCCATGCTGCTTTTGCAAAGCATTTGTGCTAGGCCTGCGCAGAAAACTACGCCACGCTCACGTAGTTTGCGCAACTATGCACTACGCGAATTGAACTTAGCACAGTGCAAAAACGCGTAGCGTAGCGGGCATTTTTTGCTTGCTCGCGGTCCTCAACGTCAAGTTGGCGACCGCGAGCGAGCAAAATAACATCCCAGCGAGACAAGCATCCGGCACTGTGCAATCATTGCGAACAGCATTTCCTTCTGCACTACGCAGTACGCGTAGTGCTACGCGTAGCTCTCGTAGTGCGTAGTTACTACGCAAACTACGCCCAGGGTTAATTTGTGCATGACTTTGAGAGTTAAAAGGAGGGAGAAACATACCTTTTTTTAGTTTATACTTCTTCCAACGTCTAGGGTTCGCAGTGTATGCAGAGCGATTTGCAGTGGCAATAATGTATGCACATTTTTGCATTGCGAATGGTACTTTGCATTTGCAAAAATGCAAAGTACTTGTATGCATCTATCCCAAGGTTGTGTAGAATATTGCTGTTTTTGCAAATGGTGTCTAAACCTAAATTAAAAATGTATTTATATGCCGTACGTTTTCAGAGTATATTGTCCTGTAGTTGATAAGCACGTGTCATATGTGTGTGGCAGATGCACGGCACCCTGAGTTTTTTTCTTCAAGGGTGTTTCTTTTTGCTTCGAAACCTGTTGAACTGTGTAATTGCAGAACACAAATAAAAGGTGGCATGGCACATTAATAAATTAAACGAAAAGGCTGTACTAGGAACTGAAATGAAATGTAAATAAAAGAATACTGGAAGTTGGCTTCATAGTTATGGTAATTAGTTAAATCTATATTCATGGGGCGACCCTTTTAGACTGTCCAATCTCATAGAATGCGAGGTAAGAAGATGCTTAACTGCAATTTTATTGTTATTGTATTTTTTTGCTTTTAAAAATATGTTTTGCATCCAGCTAGATCAGATCTATCAGATGGATTACATGGTCGTGCAGAAAGTTTCTTAATGGTTTAGAGGGAAAACAACCTACAGTAAAATGAAAAGGAAAACGAATTTGCATTCGTAAAGTAAGATTATGAGTCTGCAATTGCAAACTTGTTTTTGTACCCTAAATGAACGTGACCAATTACATTGAGTATCAGTATGCTACAGGCGTTGCATACCCGTTATGAACCTGTGGTGAAAGTGTTCTCAAGGGAATATATCGAACGTAAGGGAATGTTCTTGTGTGATCAATTTGATGATGCTTTAATTTTAAATTCTGTCAAGCCGTGGAAAGTCACCGTACTCAGATCTGATTTTTCTTTAAGTGTCTGAGGTTGAGCAAGAACAAAGAAAAAGGCTTGCAAGAAAAGAGCAACAGGAGAAACTGAGTGAAAAGGTAAGCTACTGTGTGCTATATTATCGATCCAACCTGAAGTCCTACATTACTGATACACTGTGGTACAAATGTAGGGTGTAGTAGTATGGCTTGCTCTTTACCATGGAAAGATGTGAAAGTGGACAGGCACGCCAACCAGATACAGGAGTCTTGGTCACCAAGATCTTAGCCACCACTGACGTGTATGAGCAGTGCAGGGCCTGGGGTAGAACAGCTGTCCACCGATTACCCCTGGCGTGGTGGTCCTCGTATTCAACTCTTTCACTCTACCTATGCTCGCTTAGTGCCTTTGAAAATCCTGCCTAACATTGGTCATGACCAAAAATACCTTAAAATAGTTGTTTTTTTCTGTTGACTCGTCCTAATGAGAAGATTGTTATCTAAAATACAGGCACAAAATGACATTTGAGGGTGGGAGAAAGGGAGAGTGGGCGAATGTGCCTGGTGAATAGGGCATGTCCCATAGTGAAAAATCCTCCCTTTTTAGGTCTCGTCTGAGACAGAGCGTGCTGTCTCTTCGAGACATTTAGTAAGCGGCTTTTAAAAGTGCCACCAGAGGCTTTTGCTGGGCTCCAGCTTGCGTTCATGAGCGCATGCATGTGCTCAGCTGCCATCTGTGTTTTTATTGCTGTAATCAGGCTCCTCTGCTCGCACCCCCCTCCTTTCTCCCCCTCCCTCTTCGTCAGTTTCATCTGTGTCTTCTATTGCTGTGAATGTTCCTGCTTCACGCAGGCACACACACCATCAGTCGTCAGTGCACGCTTTCACCAATCAATCAATCAATACCATTTGTAGAGCGCACTACATACCCGCAAGGGTTCCAAGGAGCATGGGGGGGGGGTTCTGTTGCTACTGTTCGAACAGCCAGGTCTTGAGTTGCCTGCTGAAGGTTAGAAGGTCTTCGGTTTGTCGTAGGATGAGGAGGAGGGTGTTCCAGGCCGTGGCGGCGCGGTGGGAGAAGGATCTGCCTCCGGCTGTGGCTCTACGGATACGTGGGACGGGGGCCAGGGAGAGGTCTGCGGAGCGGAGTTTCCTGTTGGGTACGTAGAAGGAGAGTCGACTGTTGAGGTAGGCTGGGCCGGTCTTGTGAAGTACCTTGTGTGTGTGGATCAGGAGCTTGAAGGAGATTCTTTTGTCAACAGGGAGCCAGTGCAGGTTCCTGAGGTGGGGGGGGGGGGGTGATGTGGTCGCGGGGCGGGACGTCGAGGATCAGGCCTGCAGAGGCACTCTGGATTGGTCGGTGCGCCGGCGTAGAGGGCGTTTCCGTAGTCGAGTCTGCTGCTGATTAGGGCCTGGGTGACTGTTTTCCTTGTGTCAGTCGGGATCCATCTGTAGATCTTGCGGAGCATACGGAGGGTGTTGAAGCAGGTGGAGGAGATAGCGTTGACTTGTTTGGTCATGGTGAGTTTCGAGTCGAGGATGACTCCCAGGTTGCGTGCGTGGTTGGTGGGTGAGGGGGGTGTCCCCAGTGAGGCGGGCCACCAGGAGTCATCCCATGCTGAGGGGTTGGGTCCAAGGATGAGGATCTCCGTCTTGTCTGTGTTCAGCTTAAGGTGATTGTCCTCCATCCATTCGGCGACGGCCTTCAATCCCTGGTGGAGGTTGGATTTGGCGGTGAGGGGGTCCTTGGTGAGGGAGAGAATCAGTTGCGTGTCGTCGGCGTAGGAGATTATGTTGAGGTCGTGATGTCAGGCGATGCGTGCGAGGGGCGCCATGTAGATGTTGGACAGCGTCGGGCTGAAGGATGAGCCCTGCGGGACGCCGCAGATGATCTCGTAGGCTTCGGATCAGAACGGGGGAGGCGGACTCTCTGGGTTCTGCCGGAGAGGAAGGAGGAGGTCCAGTCAAGGGCCTTGTCTCTGATCCCTGCGTTGTGAAGTGGAGTGCCTAGTGTGCAGTGGCAGACGGCGTCGAAGGCAGCGGATAGGTCCAGAAGGATGAGCGCCGCCGTCTCGCCGTTGTCCAGTAGGATCCTGATGTCGTCTGTGGTGGCGATGAGGGCAGTCTCAGTGCTGTGGTTGCTGCGGAATCCTGACTGGGAGGGGTCTTGGATGTTGTTGTCTTCAAGGTAGCAGGTGAGCTGGATGTTGACTATCTTCTCGATTACCTTAGCTGGGAACGGAAGCAGGGAGATGGGCCGGACGTTTTTGAGTCCGCTCGGGTCCGCCTTGGATTTCTTCAGTAGGGAGTTGGTTTCTGCGTGTTTCCAGCTCTCATGGAAGGTCACGGTCTCGAAGGAGAGGTTGATGATGTTGCGCAGGTGGGGTGTCAGGGGGTCGTGGTTGGTGGGGTGAGGTGGGTCCGGTGTGTTGGGGCCTGTTTGGGTAGTCCGGGGGTTGAAACTGTCGTGGATGTTGGCGATCTTGTGGTGGAAGAAGAAGGTGGCGAGGGTGTCGCACAGGGCTTGCGACGGCGGGATGTCGTTGACGTTGGAGCTGGGGTTGGAGAGTTCTATAATGACGTTGAAGAACTCCTTGCTGTTGTGTGCGTTGTTGTCGAGGCTGTTTTTGAAGGAGGTTCTCTTGGCGGTCGCCCTGATGAGGCGGTGGTGGTTGCGGATGGCGTCTTTGTGGGCAGTGCGGCTGCCTGGCGACTTCTCGCTGTGCCATATGTTCTCCAGCTTCCTGCAGGTGCGCTTAGACGCTAGGAGTTCCGGGGTGAACCAGTTGGCTCTCTTGCTGGTGTCCTTGAGGTTTGTTTTTTCAGTGGGCTAGGGTGTTGGCGCAGTCATCCATCGATCGTCTGAGGGTGCGCGCACCGTCGTCGGGGGTTGGTCGGAGGATTGAGTGCGAGATTTGTCTGTAGTTGTGCGGTGATTTTGCCCCAGCGGCGACTGGGGATCTGTAGGGTGCGGTGATGTACGACGGGTGAAGGGACCGTGGGTGCGCTCGGGGTGGAGCGATGAGGGTGCTGGCGTCGTATCGGAGGCAGTCTTTGTGGTTGGTGTGGGGGCCAGGGGTTCTGGTGCTGGCTGCAGTCCAGGCGCGTACGGGCGCAGATGGGCTTGCTTTAGGCATGCCTTCGGCGCGCGGGAGGCGGGTGGCAGGGGTGAGACGAGGGGGGGGCGGTGCCGCAGGCGCAGCAGCTGCGAGAACTGCGGGCGGGGAGGGAGCGCGGCGCGAGGGACAGAAGGGAAAGAAAAAGGAAGATGGGCCCACAGGAGCATAGCACTGGGCACAGCGGAACCGAGCACAGGGGCACACAGGCGCTGGTGGAGCTGCAGCTGGCGAGGTCAAGGGTCGCTCCCAGGTCGCACCAGGCACACACACCACCAGCCGTCAGTGCACGTTTCCACCAGGCACATACACCACCAGCCGTCAAAGCACGCTTCCACCAGGCACACACACCACCAGCCGTCAGTGCACGCTTTCTTCAGGCACACACACCACAAGCCATCAGTGCACGCTTTCACCAGGCACACATACCACCACTAGCCGTCAGTGCACGCTTCCACCAGGCACACACACCATCAGTCGTCAGTGCACGCTTTCACCAATCAATCAATCAATACCATTTGTAGAGCGCACTACATACCCGCAAGGGTTCCAAGGAGCATGGGGGGGGGTTCTGTTGCTACTGTTCGAACAGCCAGGTCTTGAGTTGCCTGCTGAAGGTTAGAAGGTCTTCGGTTTGTCGTAGGATGAGGAGGAGGGTGTTCCAGGCCGTGGCGGCGCGGTGGGAGAAGGATCTGCCTCCGGCTGTGGCTCTACGGATGCGTGGGACGGTGGCCAGGGAGAGGTCTGCGGAGCGGAGTTTCCTGTTGGGTACGTAGAAGGAGAGTCGACTGTTGAGGTAGGCTGGGCCGGTCTTTGGAAGTACCTTGTGTGTGTGGATCAGGAGCTTGAAGGAGATTCTTTTGTCGACAGGGAGCCAGTGCAGGTTCCTGAGGTGGGGGGGGGGGGGTGATGTGGTCGCGGGGCGGGACGTCGAGGATCAGGCATGCAGAGGCACTCTGGATTGGTCGGTGCGCCGGCGTAGAGGGCGTTTCCGTAGTCGAGTCTGCTGCTGATTAGGGCCTGGGTGACTGTTTTCCTTGTGTCAGTCGGGATCCATCTGTAGATCTTGCGGAGCATACTGAGGGTGTTGAAGCAGGTGGAGGAGACAGCGTTGACTTGTTTGGTCATGGTGAGTTTCGAGTCGAGGATGACTCCCAGGTTGCGTGCGTGGTTGGTGGGTGAGGGGGGTGTCCCCAGTGACGCGGGCCACCAGGAGTCATCCCATGCTGAGGGGTTGGGTCCAAGGATGAGGATCTCCGTCTTGTCTGTGTTCAGCTTAAGGTGATTGTCCTCCATCTATTCGGCGACGGCCTTCAATCCCTGGTGGAGGTTGGATTTGGCGGTGAGGGGGTCCTTGGTGAGGGAGAGAATCAGTTGCGTGTCGTCGGCGTAGGAGATTATGTTGAGGTCGTGATGTCAGGCGATGCGTGCGAGGGGCGCCATGTAGATGTTGGACAGCATCGGGCTGAGGGATGAGCCCTGCGGGACGCCGCAGATGATCTCGTAGGCTTCGGATCAGAACGGGGAAGGCGGACTCTCTGGGTTCTGCCGGAGAGGAAGGAGGAGGTCCAGTCAAGGGCCTTGTCTCTGATCCCTGCGTTGTGGAGTGGAGTGCCTAGTGTGCAGTGGCAGACGGCGTCGAAGGCAGCGGATAGGTCCAGAAGGATGAGCGCCGCCGTCTCGCCGTTGTCCAGTAGGATCCTGATGTCGTCTGTGGTGGCGATGAGGGCAGTCTCAGTGCTGTGGTTGCTGCGGAATCCTGACTGGGAGGGGTCTTGGATGTTGTTGTCTTCAAGGTAGCAGGTGAGCTGGATGTTGACTATCTTCTCGATTACCTTAGCTGGGAACGGAAGCAGGGAGATGGGCCGGACGTTTTTGAGTCCGCTCGGGTCCGCCTTGGATTTCTTCAGTAGGGAGTTGGTTTCTGCGTGTTTCCAGCTCTCAGGGAAGGTCACGGTCTCGAAGGAGAGGTTGATGATGTTGCGCAGGTGGGGTGTCAGGGGGTCGTGGTTGGTGGGGTGAGGTGGGTCCGGTGTGTTGGGGCCTGTTTGGGTAGTCCGGGGGTTGAAACTGTCGTGGATGTTGGCGATCTTGTGGTGGAAGAAGAAGGTGGCGAGGGTGTCGCACAGGGCTTGCGACGGCGGGATGTCGTTGACGTTGGAGCTGGGGTTGGAGAGTTCTATAATGACGTTGAAGAACTCCTTGCTGTTGTGTGCGTTGTTGTCGAGGCTGTTTTTGAAGGAGGTTCTCTTGGCGGTCGCCCTGATGAGGCGGTGGTGGTTGCGGATGGCGTCTTTGTGGGCAGTGCGGCTGCCTGGCGACTTCTCGCTGTGCCATATGTTCTCCAGCTTCCTGCAGGTGCGCTTAGACGCTAGGAGTTCCGGGGTGAACCAGTTGGCTCTCTTGCTGGTGTCCTTGAGGTTTGTTTTTTCAGTGGGCTAGGGTGTTGGCGCAGTCATCCATCGATCGTCTGAGGGTGCGCACACCGTCGTCGGGGTTGGTCGGAGGATTGAGTGCGAGATTTGTCTGTAGTTGTGCAGTGATTTTGCCCCAGCGGCGACAGGGGATCTGTAGGGTGCGGTGATGTACGACGGGTGAAGGGACCGTGGGTGCGCTCGGGGTGGAGCGATGAGGGTGCTGGCGTCGTATCGGAGGCAGTGTTTGTGGTTGGTGTGGGGGCCAGGGGTTCTGGTGCTGGCTGCAGTCCAGGCGCGTACGGGCGCAGATGGGCTTGCTTTAGGCATGCCTTCGGCGCGCGGGAGGCGGGTGGCAGGGGTGAGACGAGGGGGGGGGCGGTGCCGCAGGCGCAGCAGCTGCGAGAACTGCGGGCGGGGAGGGAGCGCGGCGCGAGGGACAGAAGGGAAAGAAAAAGGAAGATGGGCCCACAGGAGCAGAGCACTGGGCACAGCGGATCCGAGCACAGGGGCACACAGGCGCTGGTGGAGCTGCAGCTGGCGAGGTCAAGGGTCGCTCCCAGGTCGCACCAGGCACACACACCACCAGCCGTCAGTGCACGTTTCCACCAGGCACATACACCACCAGCCGTCAAAGCACGCTTCCACCAGGCACACACACCACCAGCCGTCAGTGCACGCTATGTTCAGGCACACACACCACAAGCCATCAGTGCACGCTTTCACCAGGCACACATACCACCACTAGCCGTCAGTGCACGCTTCCACCAGGCACACACACCACCAGCCGTCGGTGCACGCTTCCACCAGGCACACACACCACCAGCCGTCAGTGCACGCTTCCACCAGGCACACACACCACCAGCCATCAGTGCACGCTTCCACCAGGCAAACACACCACCAGCCATCAGTGCACGCTTCCACCAGGCAAACACACCACCAGCCGTCAGTGCACGCTTTTCCACCAGGCACACATACCACCACTAGCCGTCAGTGCACGCTTCCACCAGGCACACACACCACCAGCCGTCAGTGCACGCTTCCACCAGGCACACACACCACCAGCCGTCAGTGCACGCTTCCACCAGGCACACACACCACCAGCCATCAGTGCACGCTTCCACCAGGCACACACACCACCAGCCATCAGTGCACGCTTCCACCAGGGAAACACACCACCAGCCGTCAGTGCACGCTTTTCCACCAGGCACACACACCACCAGCCGTCAGTGCACGCTTTTCCACCAGGCACACACACCACCAGCCATCAGTGCACGCTTCCACCAGGCACACACACACCACCAGCTGTCCGTGCACGCTTCTACCAGGCACACACACCACCAGCCGTCAGTGCTCACTTCCACCAGGCACACACCACCAGCCGTCAGTGCACGCTTTCACCAGGCACACACACCATCAGCCGTCGGTGCACGCTTCCACCAGGCACACACCACAAACCATCGGTGTCGTTGAACGTAGCTAGCTGCTCGAATTAGTGTGATTTGCAGGACACGTTGATCATCAACACATCAAACGCTCTTTTTTGCCCCGGGTTCCTCCCGGGCCTATGCCTGTCTGAGGGTCACTCATTCATCAACTGCCACAGGGAGTGGTTGGGTCCGTCGCAGGGTAGCTTTGCCCTCTTTGTCCCCCCACAAAGTCAGACACCCGATCACCCATCACAGGATCCCTCCCCCTGGAGGTATGCTGCCAGTGCGTGGCCTTTCCTCCTGCCACGGTGGAGCACAGGTTGGCGATTGGTCCGCACTAGGCATGCCCCTGGGTGCCTCGCTACATGCTGTTCGTGGCTGTCTGTAGTGTTCCACGACTGTCTGCGTTCACTGCCTCGGGTGCCCACCACTGTGGCCGGGTTACGGGGAAGGCCAGCCCCTGCCAGCCCTGTGGTTGCTCGCCTGCTTCCGTGGGCCTCGTGTCTGATCCAGGAAAGCATCCGACTATGACTTCAGATCAAACGTGGCGACACGCTGAATTTAAGCATATTACTAAGCGTAGGAAAAGAAACTAACCAAGATTCCATTAGTAACAGCTAGGGCAGAGCCCAGTGCCGAATCCCCGCCCGAAGTCGGACGAGGGATATGTGGCGAACAGAAAACTGACTCCCCCATGTCGCTCAGAGGACCCAAGTCCTTCTGATCAAGGCTCACCCCACAAACAGTGTTAGGTCGGGAGAGGCCACCGGCGCGCCGGGATCGAATCTTCTCTTGGGAATGCAGCCCCAAGCGGTTGGTAAACTCCATCTAAGGCTAAATACAGGTGTGAGACTGATAGCCAACAAGTACTGTAAGGGAAAGTTGAAAGACCTTTGAAGAGAGAGTTCAAGAGAGCGTGAAACAGTATAGAGATAAACAGTTGGGGTCTGTGCAGTCCACCCGGAAACTTCAACACGGTGGGCAAGTTGGTCCCCCGGGAGGGCAGATCCTTTCTGCGGAACCACCAGCTGGGCAAACCTGGCTCCCGCAGGGTGCATTTCCTCCGTCGGGTTGTGCTGCGGCCTGCTCTGGGTCAGCTGGGAAGGCTTCAGGGTGGCAGGTGGCTCTCCGCTGCGGGGACGAGTGTTGCAGCCCCCCTGGCAGCAGCTTCATCATGTCCGCAGACAGAAGGGAGATTTGACCGCCTCTGCGCCCTCCTCCGTCAACCTCTTGGTGTGTGCCGGGGCAGGGAAGGGGGCTGGGCAGCAGCTCCCGCTGCGACTATCGACTGGGGCGGACTGTGCTCAGACAGAACAAAATGTTTTTTCTAAGCAGACCAGCTATTTGTAGCTGTTGCAAAACCTCACAAGCAGCAATCTATATCTAAGACAGGAATGTTTAGATGGATAGTCAAGTTTATCCAGACTTGCTATCGAAAAGCCAAGAGAACCCTCCATTTCACCCCCAGGGTGCATTTTACCCTCCAGAAGGCAGCAACCATAGCCTTCTTAGGAAACATTCCCCTAATATTTAAGTAACTACATGGTCAACCCCATATACGTTTTCTAAACTTTGTTTTGTTGATATTCTAGCCAGACAACAGTCTATGGTCATCCAGACTGTATTAAGGACCGTATTCCAAGCATCTGCGTCATCCACAGGCTAGCCACAGCTTGTGGAAGGATTCTGCTTTACAGTCAAGGCAAAGCATGTGTGTCTAAAACAACGCACTACGATGGAAAATATTGCTCTTTAAGCATCTGTTCGTAGCACTATACGTTCCCCTGTGCCCAGCCCTCTTCTCAGACATGTGTGGCTTTGATCATAGATCACTTATCTATAAACATGTGCATCATATCATGTTGACTCGCCACTCCATACCAAACTCACCTGCTGTGCGGGAAACAATCTATCAAGTCGATGCCCATTCCAACTAAAGGGGGTTCTCACTGTACTTCGTGACTCAAAAGACTACTTCTAAGAAAAACAACCATCAAACGCCCAAGCCCAAAACTAGGTGGCAGGAATATGCAGAGTATGTAAATCTACACATCACTTCATGCTACGAACAGATGCTTATAGGGCAAGGGACATTTTCCTTATGAATGATGAAAAACTTTATTGACAGATTGGCTGACATACAAAACTACTATAAGGCTATTTATTGTTTTCATAGAAACCTGATCATCTGCAGATTAACTAATCAGAGCCCTGCAGTTTTTAACAAAGTCTACCAATAGTTCTGTGATACAAATAAAATACTTGGTTAAATCGAACAATAATTGTTCCATTTGAGTATCTTTTATACAGTATCGCTTGACGCGGTTACCTTCTATTCGATAGAATGGTACATTATAAATTGTTTACTTCTGAACATGGTTGTACCCTCCACAAGGTTGTAAGTCTCAAAGTGTGGTGCTGATGCTCAGAGGCTGAAAAAGACAAAAGGGGAATCCAAAGAATGAGTAACTGTTGAAGTTACCTAAATAGAGAACCATTCTTGCAGGTAACACATTTTATTTTGCCTTTTAACTCCATTAGTGGTAAGATTCTGATTTGTTCTGCTGAGAATTTATTTTCTGCACACTTCACATATAAAATACATTGACCATCATTGAGTGGCAATGTGTAAATGCTTAAATAAACTGTGCACCCTCCCCGTCTATGATTTCTATTTGGTCTTCACATCAGCTGGTCTGTTTTTAGGTTTCGCCTGTCGAAAGCTGCGGAAGCAGCGTTTCCCCAGGCGAAATCTAATGTTAGAACACTGTGGGGGAATTGAACCCGCCCCTTCTTCCATTGGCTAGCTCCATAAATGGAGGCTAGCCATTGGAAGACATCATTGTCAATGACTTTTTCCCGGTCAGAACGCGAATCGTGGGCGTTTCTGACTCTTTTTTTAAGTCCCGCCCCTTGTTGCCGTGTGTCCCGGGCCGCGCTGTGATTGGCTGCCGGCCCGGGACACCCCCGGCAACAAGGGGCGGGACTTAATGACACCCGTGACGTCATTCCCCGGCCCGGGACCTGACTTGTTTATCATTCCGGCTGGAGTGCTGCGCACGCTGTTTATTTAGTGTCATTACGGCTTGTTATTTATTCATTTTTAGTTTACATCGGAGCGCTGTGTCCACTTTAGGGACACCTCGCTCTGTTTATTTATTTTATACTGGATGCCGGCGCTCCTTTAAATATTCGCGCCTAAGCTTCTTTTCTCCGTAGCACTTAAATACTGCTACTTAATCAAATATCGCTTGTGCCCGATTACGCAGAGTACAGCTGCTTTCTGCAGCAAGTAAAGGAATTGCCTGAACAACGAGGCTTTTCAAGTGCTCCTCTCTAATCCCTGCTGTTTAAAGGGTGTGTTGCTGCAATAGGATTCTGTCTGTCTTGAACTTTACAGTCTGTGGGACGTTTACTACTGTAAAATCCTTAGCTGGGTATAAATTGCTGTCAGCGGCGAAGGTCCAGAGCTCGACGACAAAAATATCTGCCTTCTGACAAAATATCTGGCCTTACAGTACAACTTTCAAAACTGCCCTTGTATTGCTGTGACTGGCCTTGTATTGCTGTGTCGTGTGTGAGAGAGCTTTTGGGGTTCGGCGTGTCTGAGCGCGTGTGAGGACCGTACCTCAGTCTGTGTGTGTCATAGGGGTGATTAACTGTTCATGTGTTGACCATGTGTGTGTAAGACAAAGAGAGATTGATTCTCTCTGTCGGTGCCTGTTGTACGTATTGGTAGAGTTCAGCGTCCCCCAGCCTGTGTGTGCAGGAGCAGTGATGACGTGTGAGATGTTCTGCGCGTGTGTTTGTAGTGTTAAATGTGCCCAAGTATACTTCTACTTGTGTATTTGTGTACAAACTACACTGCTCATTAATGTGATCACAAACAGGGGCTCATTGCCTGCTTTCACTATCCCCCTGCTAACTGCTCACCGCTCCTGATGAAATGTCACCCGTCCCTCCCCCACCCCTGCCTTCACAGCCGGGAGCGCAGCCTCGTAACAGGGTGCTTGGCAGTTGCCTGCCCTGCGTGGGTCAGGAGAGGTGTCCGCGCGCTTAACCCCCTCCCTGTCTCCTATTCTTTCTCTCTCAGTTACTTTCATCGCTTGCTATTCTCATTTTTTCTCTCTGTTCCTCTCACTTTCGGTCCCTCTCCTCTTCTCATCTTTCAGTTACTCTCACCTCTTTCTTTCCCTCCCCATCATGCTATCTTTCTCCACTCGCCTTCCTCATCTTTCTCTCTTCTCACGTGTTCTCTTCATTTCTCGCTAGTCCTCTTCTTTCTAACTCCTTCTGTCAGTTTCCTTCTTTTGGGTGTCCTTTTCACCCTCTCTGCCCCACACTTCTATGGCACTCTTTGTCATCTTTCATCTCCATCCTCTTCCCTCTTTTTTCTCTCCATTGCATATTGCGCTATTTCTTTCGCAGTGTCTCGGGACTTTCCAACGCTCATTGTCTTCCCTTGTACTTTCTTTCTCCTTCATTTGTTGTGTTGCGTGCCTATGTGTCTCTTGGTCTGTGTTGCTCCTCCGTTTCACTCTTTCTTTTGCTCTCCGTTCTATTCCCTCTCTCCTCCCCCTCTCTTTCTTTCCTGTTCCGCTGCCAGTCTTCACTTTTCTCTCGATCCCCACTTATGTCTCCATTCTCCTCGGCCCATCTTGCTGCTGTATCTTTCTTTCACATATCTCCCCTTCTCTCTGTCTCCATATTCTTTGATTTCTCTTTGCTCTTCTTTCCGCGCTCACTTCCCACGCCCCTGTTTCCTCATTCTTCACTGTCTCTTCGCCCTATTCTTGCTTCGGTCTTTCTCTCTCTCTCTCCTCTGCCTGGCTTTGTGTCAGTGGGAGTGCTGTGATTTGGGAGCCAAGCTCGCCTGCTCAGTTTTTCCAGACCCTCATTTGGAAGGAAGAAAGTAGTGTCGGAATAAGAGTCCTTCCCGCCACTTACACCTTCCTTCTCTTCCCTCAGTGTGTCACCCTGTTCGCGCGTGTGTGGATGTCTGAACGTGCATATCGCAATCACTGTGTGGCAACGTATAGCGCCTCTCACTTTATCTCTAAATCTGCATTGTACCTGTCACCGTCTGTCTAAAAAACACGCATATCTCATTGGAACGTGCGCTTCTCTCACCCACAGTGGGTCATCACTCCTTTATTCTCCCCGTGTGTTACGAGGTGGCTTAAAATCTGCGTGTCTGCATGTTTGTGCCCCACACGTAGATTCCATTTACGTGTTTATAATCATTTCTGTGTGGCCATTAGTCTGTCCATGAGTGTCTGAAGTTGTGCAAGTGTGAGTGCACCCATAGATGCCAAGGTTTCAGATTGCTATGAGTGACATTTTCAAAATGTAAATGCAATTATGAGTGACATTTTGACGAGTAAGAGTGACACTTTCTTACAAGCAAAAAAATCAAGCAATGAAGACAGGGAAACATACAAATGTCAGAAATGAATCAGACTGAGATACTGTAAGATTTGAAAACTGGTGCAAACAACTGAGGTGGCTGACCCATAATTACATGAAATTATGAAAATGTCACATATAGCCATCTGAAACCTTGGCAGTTATTGGCAGACTGGCCTGTACCCTCACCTTGGAGAATGCCTGACCAAGAGTTAATGAACGCCTTTGCCTCACTTATGCTTCAGTCCTTCTGAAACATACAGATGGATTCAGGAGCAGAAATCGAAGCTGTCAGCCGGCAGGGCCCATTCAGCTGTATCCTTACTTAACAAGCATTGAAAATGGAATAGGTCTCGCCTATGATTAAGTTAAAGCCATTTGCTTTGCTAATGGTATTGTATTCTAGCTTTGCATTATTTAGTGTATATTTGTGATATGTTGTAGTTGTATGTAGTTAGAATTGTTTTGTTAGATGTGTAGTAGTTTAAAGCATAGCGTTAGTAGGAAAAGAGCAGTGTTTTCGATTTGGGAGGTGAATGAATAGAAGAATAGTATGTGTTAATTTCGTATAGTGAGGGTTACAATAGCATGAGGCGGACGAAAGAGGCGAGAGCAAATATATGCACATATCACAAATATACACTAAATATTGCCAAGCTAGAATACAATACCATTAACAAAGCAAATGGCTTTTTTGTATTTGTATCCAGAGCGCAGCGCCCGCTTTAGGGACACCGGGCTCTGTTTATTTATTTATATTTAACTTTCATGTTGAGCGTGGCTTTCACTTCTGGGACACCGCGCTCTGTTTATTATTATTTTTTCAACTTTAATAGTGAGCGCGGTGCACGCTTCAAGGACACCGCGCTCAGTGTTAAAGTAAAAAAAAAACTAAAAAAAAAGGAGAGCACGGTGTCCTTGAAGCGGCCCGCGCTCAGTTTTAAACTAAAATCATTTGCAATAGGTCTCACATTTACGCGAGTTTAGGCTATTTCCATTGTAAATGACAATACCTTTTATTTTTTAAAAAAAAACAAAAATAGGCATTGTCATTTACAATGTCAATAGCTTAAACTCGTGTAAATGCGAAACCTATTGCATTGCAAATGCTTGTTTCTTTTTCTTTTTAATGATTTATTTACATTATCAGGAGAAATACATTAACCGCTCATTTGTTAAAATTAACATGCAAACGTGATAGTGTTTGTTTGTATTAACAGGCCAATGTTTACATGGACAGTGTCTTGAAGCCACGCCAAGACGTGAAGCTCAGAAAGCAGGAAGAACATTTTTTCCGCATGACAGGACAAACCTGGAAGTTAACAGAAGGTCAGCGGCTTGGAGTAAGTGAGAATGAAGTGTATAATTCCTATAATTCTCTTGAAAATGTTGATACAAGGGTAAGAGGACAAGCTTTTGTATTGTTTTTAGGTTGAGCATTCGAGACCTCTTGTATATACTTTAGTATATACTTATATGTGTATGTACTTTGTGGGCTCTGGAGATCAGCTCTAGGACGTGTCTGCTTCCGCTTAGGGACTTTGTTTTCTGGCAACTGCCTCTATTTAACTTTCTTGATAGAAAACGACCAGCAGAGGTCAGTAAAATACCAGAATCACTTTAGCATTCTCTAGGTTCCAATCCATAGAAATTGTCTTCCTTGAGCACCCGTAGACAATAATATTTTTATCAAATCTTGTATTTTCAGTTATATGACCACCGAAGGCCCTGCTTTTATATTGAAAACAGAGCTTTGGGCTATACCATTTCCCACTGAAAGGCAACATTTCTCTCCATGTGTTCCCATACCTGGCGGGTCACGTAGTCTGGTGCTTACTTTCCCTCCATGTTAAAGAACAGTAGATGTTTCTGCACCCAGGCTAATGTGCTGAATAGCTAAATACATATAAGGTCCCAAGGGCGAGACCAATTGCATTGCAAATGCTTGTTTCAGTTAGCAATAGTATTTGATTAGTAAAGTAAAACAGTGCCATTGAGCGGTTTTTGCTAATAGATTTGAAGTATTCCCTGGTGTTGAATTGGAAAGAGAAATCTTCAAGCACTTTACCTCACCAGCACCAGTCAATCAGCACCAGCCGTGGAATCCTTGACATCACTCTTCGAAGTGGTGCAACAACTCCATAAGTGACACCCATGGCAGGGATGTTAGCACCTTTGTCCACAGCACCTGAGATCCAGAGTTTAAAAAAAAAATAATAATTCTCTCTTAGGTTATTATGTCGCTTTGGAGCCTTCAAAGTTTAAACATGCGGTTGCTTTGTGGGACAGACCACATGAGCATCATATATGGTGCCAGCTCTGGATATGACACAGAGATTTGAACCCAAAGCCATGAGAGAGGGTAAGAGAGAGAAACTAGGCGGCTTGTCTATCCACCACCAGGAGATGAGTTGATAACCCATTTGACGTGAGTCTTTTTTACATCAGACTAGAAATTTTAAGAAAAGCACTTCCAGTCCTCGTCTTCTCTCAATCACAACATAAATGTTATAATGAGGCCTTGTGATTTGATTTCTTAACTCGACCTAAGTAACAGTGTGCATGCCTCCTCTGTTAAAGTGAAAACCAAGGTCTTCCCGGTGTGGGGATGTAAAATGACACAGTATAGTCGGAAATGTTTTTTTATTGGGGACAATTTGGTTCTACAAGCATTGAATTCCTCTTGCATAGTAACTGGAAACGCCCTCACTCTTCGTAAGGTGGGAGTGACCTGTTTAATGGTCACAGGAGTCCATTTCTGCTGTCATTCGTGTGTGACAGCATTTAATTTTACAAGTGCCCTCCAGGCTAGCTGATGATTATTCCATGAGAATGGGAAAATCCATTTGGCAAGCCGAGCTGGGCTAGTGCTCGCGTGGTGGAACTGCCCTCACCCTTATAAGTTAGTTTCATAAACAGTCTCATAATTTCAAACTAGACAATGACTTTTTCTTTTCTCAACTGTGCCTTCCCCCACAAAAGCAATATTTAATCTCGAAGGTCAGCGGCACTCTGGTGATGAAAAAAGTGTAAGCTTTTTGTCATGATAGAAGTAGATTAACTTAGACAGTTTTTCCTGACGCTTATAAAATGAGGGTGTGCTCTCAATCATTCTCCAGATAGCTCTCATTCAATTTCCATCACCCATCCACAGAGCTTAAACATTGTGATTAATAAAAGGTTAATTCTGTTGTAGAAAGAAGCTAGCAAGTTGGTGTAAAATTGGCTCCTTTGAATAAAGATGAATAGGCTGTGTAGGTTGCACAAATTGTGGTTTATTCTTCAGGAGAAATGTGGCAGCCATCCAACTGATTAGAGCTCCTCATCCTCTCACACCAATGCTAATGCCTTCCCACCAACATTTTACCATTAACATTCCATTCCAATTTGTAAAGCTAAATCCAATGATACCACACAAGCACTTCAAGAGTACTGTGCTACTCAAGTTATTTCTTAGGCTCCCAAGAAAATGGCCAGATTGTGAAACTGTGCTTACTGAACAAAATGACGGGGAAGTAAAACATTTTAAACTTGTGATAGCTCTGATACTGCAGTTACTAGGGCCATAGGTCTGACTAATACCTTTTGTTAGACTTGGCCCTCTGTGCAGGATAATCACCAACATTTTGCCTTCATCCTCCTGTTTACTCAACCCATGTTTATTGGCTTTTAGGACTGTATTCACTTTATTACTGCTAACCAGTGCTAAAGTGCAGGTGCTCGCTCCTTTAATTACAGTAAAATTGCCTTACACTCAATTGGCACATTTAATTTACTTGTAAGTCTCTAGTAAAGCAGTACTTCATGTGCCCAGGGCCAGGCACATCTTATGGATGTTGGGGGCCCTGGGCCGAATGGATTTTGGGGGCCCGTGTTCAAAATAGCTTTGAATTTATGATCCAGTTTTAGCACTTTTATGCCCTCTTTTGCCAGGTCACTGCCATGCATAGGCACCCTTGTCCAAATTATCAATGTGTTTATGTGAGAAGTTGGCCTGATGTATGATGTTCACTATTCTAGTGAGCACCTTGTATCAGTCCAAACAATCCCTTATGGTGGCGGTTGTAAAGTCAACCTTATAGACAAGCTATCCTAATGGTAGCATGGTCTAAGCAGTCTTAGGCCTAAATCAAGAGGGCATGTGAAGCCAGCTGTTTTACCATATGCAGTCCTGTAATATCAAATGAAAAGACACCACACAAGTTGTATATTATAAAAATATATGTATTTATTACTAGAATAATCCTCTGTACTCTTTGAGTCCAGAGGCACAAGCGTTTAAACAAAAGCACAGTTAAACATACACAAGTTGCACAATTATGGATAGGGCCGGTGGCCACTCAAACCATATACTAAATAAGTGGTATAAGAACCACTTCTCGAACAATGGTAAGGCCTAGGGCCTTTGGAATCGCTGGGACTACACTGGACTAACAGCAGTTAGGACGGGAGTAGCCCGCGGGAATCGTGTGCAGCGCTAAAAGCACACGCATGCACCAATGCAAAGTAAATGGTGCGTAAAAGTTATAAAGTTACTGTATTGGAAGTCTTCCGACTGGAATAGAATTATGCCACTTTAAACTAGGACACTAGAGGTGTAAACCACTACAGGAGCACCGATGTTAGATCGTTACCTCACCCACAGGAAGCGGGTGCATAGGTGCCAAAGGGTGTCGGGTTTCGTCGTGGAGTTCTATGGAGCCTGGAGATGAAGATGCTGCAGGCGGCCAGGACAGAAGAGTCCGGTTGGATCCAAGGGTGGATCGAAGATGTAGAGTACCTGAAAGCAGAGGGGACAGAGTCTGGGTCACTAGCCAGTGACCAGGATGGAACCAGGAAGGAACCAGGCGATGTCGGGCGCAATCAGGTGGTTGTCGTGAAGCTTGTCTCCGCTGCCACGTGGGCTCTGGGGCATCGACGATGACCTGGGGTGGAACACGGACTCACCCACGAAGGCTCACGCTGTTGGCGGTGTCGGCTTCCGGATCGGAGTCAACAGGCCTTGGCAAAGGCAACCCACACAGGATGTGAAGATCGCTTCTTACTCGGACCAGCAAGGTCAGAGCGGTGGCAGGGAGCAAGGGCCAGTCTGGAGCAACCAGACTAGCAGAGTAGTTTCAAAGATTCGTCGTCGTAGAGGCTACTAGCCAACGGGCAAGTGACCGGACAGACGCGTCGAGCAGGAAAATGCAAAAGGGCCCCACGCAGCACTCGGTGAGTGTGGAGGGGTGCTCTTCGGTGCATGAGCTGCTCGGGGCTGGGGCTTCTCAAACCCCAATGCACAGCTTCAAGGGTACCTCGGGGGCTGCACGGTCAGCACTTCGCAGTCTTTTCAAGATGGCCGGTCCCACGTCTCACGTCGCCTCCACGGGTCTCAGCTTTGCTGTGGCTGTGGATCGGGCTGTTGGATGTCTGGGAATCCGGTTCTTGTCGATCTCTGTCGCTCGAGCTCCGGCGGGAGCTGCAACAAAGCAAACCGTTGGGCGCTGGATGGTGCCTGTTTGCACAGGGTGGTCACTCCTTGACCACAAGGGAGATTCTTCAGTCTTCCACGTGGAGTGGGATGTCGAAGGGTCCAGCGTTCTGTATCAAAGTTTCAGTTAGGATAAATCTAATGTCTAGGGACACAGCTCCTACCTTTATTCCAAATCAAGGGGCTAGATTACCTGCTAGGTCCCTCCTATGGGTGGGACCCAGGAAGGGGGTGGTTATACCCCTTTCCCTTTGTCCAGTTTCGCGCCAGAGCTGGGGCTGGAGTGCCCCAGGACCGGTTTGAACTGGGCTATGCATGGGACACCTTGTGTGCCCCAGGCAGTGTCTAGTTTCACTCGCCCTGCCTGCCTCAATCCACTATCTCCTGTCAGGGGTGGTGTAGCACCTCCCTGTGACAGGAAACCCTTTGTCCAAGCCTCCCCTGCCAGGTTTCGGTCAGCAGCAGGAGGCCAGACTTGTGTCGGTGGGAGCAGCATCCATTTTGTGATGCTGGGGCTCTGGTTAGTTTTAACCGCTTTTACTGTTACCCACATGTCTTAGCCCTCTAGAAGGGTGGAATGCTACCCCCGTCGCCAGAACTGGCGAGGGGGTAGTATTCCAAAGTGTATGACACCTTACACAACATGTTTTGATAAAGCCAAACCAAAGTTAGCAATAACCGCGAGGATTATAATGCACTTAAGAGTATATGGTATGGCAGTATCCCAGAACAGCTATAAGGAAATGGTTCCGAAAGCTGCAGAAAGGCTCAGCTCATGCTAGAGCACCATCTCACATAAAACCAAGCACTCTGCCTCCAGGATTGCTAAGACCTGCCATAGGAGTGACTTATAGGTGTATATGTGTCCAGATATAGGTTTAGATATAGGTATACTATATCTAAGCAAGGGGTGATTACACGACCTTGCCCCAGCTGAGTGATCAGCCAGTTGTGTCTGTTTGGATGGCCAGCCAGGAGCGGCAAAAGATATGCTGCAGCCCCTGGTAGGCCTTGGATGCACCTATGCCCTGGGTACCTATAGTACACTGTACAGGGGCTCATAAGGTGATCCAATACCCAAATGGTGATGTACCTAAAGTACATGGTGTTGAATTTAGAGAGAGAACAGCAGGCTGTGGGTCTGATTAGCAGGCCCACAGCCACATTAAGTCGAAAACCAGTGAAGCAAAAAATTTTAAATTGGGGTGACCATAGGAAAGCAGACCCTACTCTCCTACAGTTTACATCTAATATATAGGGATAGTGACATAGTTCAGGCTTCAATAGCAAGGTGAACCCCAATTAATTCTACTCAACTACTCCGGATAGGGTACCCAAGACAATTCAGGCACTTGGAGAATGAATGTTCTCCTCGGTTAGCCTGGAATTGAGATCGGCCAATGCTATCGAAATCTTTCCAGTGGTTCCTAAAGACCTTAGGGGCCTCTCTGGCTCAGATAATGCATGATGTCTGGCATGCAGCCAAATATGTATTTTGGGCTGCCTTGATAATACTGATTGCCTGAGAAGGGTAGTTGGCAGTAGCATTGTGCTCTGTCACCATGCTTGCATGCCTTCCACAGGATTTACTGGAGATGAATAACCCTCTCTCCTGAGTATGCCCTTTGACAACACAGGTCATTTTGGTGAAAAAACGTATCCTACCCTGGAACATTTTCAACACATTGAGGACATGGCTCGCTCCCTAGGTCTCTTGGCCCCTGCAAAGCAGTTACCACATCAGTTTTGAAAAATCAGGGGCTACTCTTGGGGCTGGCGTTTAGACAGCCAGTAACCCCAACTGTTGCAGTTGTCACCTCAGTCTTTTTGACATCGGTCTGGCTGTCAATGTGCAGGCCAGCAGGGACAGTGGTCCTCCCAGGTTTCTTCTCCTGTTGCAGCAGACACTAGGTGGGCACCATCCCGTGGGGAGGGGGGGAAGGGGGGGGGGCATGATTCAGTATTTCTTCCAAAAAGCTGATCCATCATATCTGATGGATGGATCATAATCATTGTTTATTACGATTATGTTATAACCTTTCTGGTTGCTCTAACAAACGTACCACCCACATTTGCCCAACTTTCAGAGGAGCACCACTCCATTCTCTTTCAGAAGGTGCAGGGGTTGCGCTCCAAAAGTACTATCAAGTGGGTAAACATGTTTGTTATTCTTGCAGTTTGGTTTTGTCCGAAAAAAGAACAGAGGCCTCTGGCCTTTATTGAACCTTCGTCACCTGAAAGCAAGGTATCGAGTACTGTTTCATTTTAGGCCTGGGATCAGGGGAAGGCAAAACCTATCCAGGGCTCGAAAAATCCACTTGCTCACTCACTGTTGCTATTTTTAGGGTCTACTCACCCTTTCTGGGGTGTTGAAAATCCTCTAACTTCAGGGAAGACAAACTGACTTTTGACCTCTGTCTCTGAAAGCAGAGCAAATGTGACAAGATAACATGATTTAAAGTGAAAGAGCAATACAAATGTCATTAAATCTTATTACCTTGTCACATTTGCCGCCTTTCAGACACAGAGGTCAAAGGTCAGCTTATCTTATTACATTTATTTTTCTTTCTGTGACTTAAATTAGAGAATTTTGTAAAGTGAACTGTGTGACAATTGAACTGTACAAAGCATGTTAAATGAAAGGCTGTAAGATGTCAGGCTTTTTTCTAACACAACACTGAAATAGCTAAGCAAACTGTTAAAACATTTCAAATATATTTCACTAGTTATAAAGACCCATTTTTGTAATCCTGTAGTAAAAACTATTTGTATAGGATCAAAACAAATTAGAACACTTTACTTGTTGAAGTGCAATTTTTTTTAAATATTTTTGCTGAAACCCAATTTCTAAAAATTGATTATGCGCTATTATCAGTAAAACTACATGGTAGTGGTTAGTGGGAAAGTTGTGTGGCCATTTCAATTGAAAATATGCTATCTAACAATGACAATGCACTACCACATCATGCTTTGGTAATATCTTTATGAAAAGTGAGTTTTTAAACATGAACTGGGAATTATTACTTCTCCTGCCAGATGACAATACTATTAGTGAACTAAGAGGCAAACCAGGAATCATGTGTACCCTATATATAGGTTTGATTCTTGTTATACACAGAGCAAACATTTAGTCTAATAAATAAAAAGATGTTTTTTTGAACAGCAGAAATAGTGAACTTGCATATTTGAAGGTGCTCTCTTATTTGATAATAAAGAAAAAGGCGGCTCCATTAGACAAAGTATTTGCCTAGGATCACACAATTTGAGACCAGTTCATGGGTCAAGTACATTACGGTTAGGTAGAGTAGATTATTAAAGTTACTAGACCTGCAGGGCTAGTAACATTTTTATGTTTTTCGAGCCCTGCTATAAACTAAAAACCGTATCCCTCATTACCTGTATTATTTGTACAGTAACTCAAAGTCCCTAGTGGTCTGACCAAAAACAAACTCAAACAAATAAGCACAGTTACATATATATGTTTTTCTATTTCCATTAACATAGGCACTTTAGTACTTTTTGATCACATATCCACGATATTGTTTTCACAATTCACATAATCATCAATCTTTACTGTTTCTTATTTGTGTACGAGAAAAACATAATTACAAAACGTTCACCTATTCTCCATTAAAACCTTTTATAAAGCAAATTATTACAAAGATTTTTTTCCATGTATTTCTAATTATTTTCTCCCCATCCTGCAAACCACTCACTCATACGCACACAAAAAACTCATGAAGTTCAGACTTGTGTGGCTCTATTTAAGGATGTCACTGGAGATGCTAACTTGCCTGATTCTAACTTTTTTAATCTTTTATTTTTTATTTTAAATGTCTGAAAGATGACCTGCAAGATGGATTGGCAACAGTGCCCAGAACAGTTTACTTTCACGAATATATTTAGTACTCCAAAGTGACTGAAAACCAGAATAGGTCAAGGCACAACCTGCCCCCAAGCCCCTTACTATGCCATCTTACAGGGCACTGCTGCTCAAAACGTCTGACACTGAGGGCTAATGTACCTGGCACCTGTACCACATGCCCCAAAGGTTCCAATAAACAAGTGTGGACAAGAAAACCCTGCTTTTTGTACTGCCCATGCCTTTTTCTGGGTTTATCCTTCTTCAGACATTCCTAATTTTTTATGAGAGTATTCCATGTTCCGGTCTTGATTCACTGTGGTGCCTCCAACACGTCTCTATGTATGTCATGTGAACTCAGCATTACAGTATACCCACGGTGAAAAAAACACTATGCACATGTTGTGGAATCCGGTGTCAGAATATCTGTTCCCTCTGGTTTAGTTACCGAGCAAACATGGCACTTTCACCTGACTATGTATCCAGGCATAATGAAATGATGGTATTTGACCTGGTAGTCCCAGTGGTCCTAGATACGTTTTGGTAATTGTTACATAATATGTTTATCAATTGAACAGCCATATCCATGTCCCTATGATTCAGATATCTGTCATTGAATCTGCCTCTACCACGGTGTGAGAAAGTGCCCTCATTCTGCATGGTTGCCCCCACTTTTTGCTGAATTGCTTATGTGCTTTGACTGAATGTGCCGTGGGCTCCTGCTAATCAGATACCCAGAGCCTATGTTCTTTCCCTGGAAACCTCAGCATGGGCTGAGGTTGAACTGAAAACCCATGCAGCAATGCTGGACATCCCTGAACTGGCGTATGTAAAAATAAGAGCACAGAGCAAGAGGCAGGGCGAAAGAGAAGTGTTGGAGCCTGAAAGTATGGCCCAACCTTACAAGAGAAAAGTGGATCATGCCACTAGGTACCCTGAAGCAATACCCCTTAGGACTACTACAGCTCCTGCAGTAGCCAAGGCCCTCATTGGTGTCTTCACCAGAGAAGGGTTTCCTAAGGAGGTGGTTTCAGACAGAGGTTCCAACTTCATGTCTGCGTACCTAAAACACATGTGGAAAGAGTGTGGAGTGCAGTACACGTTTACTACACCCTATCACCCACAAACCAATGGCCTTGTTGAGAGATTCAACAAAACTTTGAAAGGCATGATTATGGGGCTCCCTAAAAAACTCAAAATGAGATGGGATGTCCTCTTACCCTGCTTGCTTTTCGCTTACAGAGAAGTGCCACAGAAGGGAGTAGGGTTTTCCCCCTTCGAACTCCTGTTTAGCCATCATGCGAGGGGACCACTTTGTCTTGTAAAAGAGGGTGGGGAGAAGCCTCTCCAATAACCCAAACAAGATATTGTGGACTATGTGCTTGGCCTTAGGTCCAGAATGGCTGAGTAAATTGAAAAGGCATCCAAACATATTGAGGGCAGCCAGGAGCTTCAGAAGTACTAGTTTGACTAAAAAGCTGCACTGGTTGAATTTCAATCTGGGCAAAAGTGGTGGGTGTTGGAGCCAGTGGCACCAAGGGCACTATAGGACAGATGGAGTGGCCGTTACCCTATCCTAGAAAAAAAGAGTGAGGTCATCTACTTGGTTGACGTGGGCACACGTAGGACACCCAAAAGGGTTATCCATGTGAACGGCCTGAAGCTCTACCATGACAGGGCTGACATCACCATGCTGATGGTGACTGATGAGGATCAAGAGACAGAGAGTGAACCTCTCCCTGACCTCATCTCATACAGCCCCAAAGATGGGTCAGTGGATGGAGTTGTCTTTTCAGACACCCTCTCTGCCCAACAGCAGACTGATTGCAAGCAAGTCTTGCAGCAGTATGCTAAGCTCTTTTCCTTGACCCCTGGTCAGACAAACTGGTGTACCCATGATGCAGACACTGGTGACAGTTCCCCTGTCATGAAACAAATCTATCAACAGTCTGATCAAGTCAAGGAAAGAGTCAAAGCTGAAGTCAGCAAGATGCGGGAGTTAGGGGTTATTGTACCCTCTGAGAACCCCTGGGCCAGCCCAGTGGTTCTAGTCCCCAAGCCTCATCCACAGGGTGGAAAGAGAGAAATGAGGTTCTGTGTGGACTATAGACGGCTCTTCTCTGTCACCAAGACAGATGCTCACCCTATCCCAAGAGCAGATGAGTTGATAGACAAATTGGGTGCAGCCAAATTTCTAAGTACCTTTGACTTAACTGCAGGGTACTGGCAAATTGGCACGGCCCCCAGAGCAAAAGAAAAGACAGCATTCTCCACACTTGATGTGCACAATCAGTTCACTGTAATGCCCTTTGGTTTAAAGAATGTCTTTGCCACCTTCCAGAGTTTGGTGAATCAAGTCCTTGCTGGATTGAGGTCCTTTAGTTCAGCTTATCTAGATGATATTGCTGTTGTTAGCTTCACCTGGCAGAATCACCTGATCCACCTTGGAAAGTTTTTAAATGCCCTGCCAACTGCAGGCCTAATTGACAAGGCATCCAAATTCCAGATAGGGCAGGGAACTGTGGTATACTTGTGCCACCTTGTTAAGTTTATGTATTTCTTTATTTATAAAGTTTTATATAGCGCGAACAAGATCCAGAGGGATATCAGAGCGCTTTACAATAGGACGAAGGAAGGACATAAATACACAATTGCCAACAAGTAGGGGTAAAAAAAGACAAAAACAGGATTAATCACAGATTCCAGGACAATTGCACCATGGAGGGTAATACAAAAAAAACAAGTATAAACAGGCAATGAAGGGGGTCACAGTCAGCGGCAAAGAGGAGCAGTAACAAATGATGGTACAACGGACGTAGGAAACAGTGTCTTCGAGCCGATGAGCCTAGCCCAATTAGGGTAAGAATCTATTCATAAGGAATCTTTTGGCTTCCAATTTGAACGCCGTCATTGTGTAGATTCTGAGTACCTCCGGTGGAAGAGAGTTCCATATCTTTGCATGTTTTTAATTTGGAAAGCAGCTGCAAACAAAACCAGTTTCGTACACTGTGTATTGGTCAAAGATATCACCTAAAGGCTGTATGAAGCCGCCCCCCCTCCACAACCATATACCTTTAATGTCTACATATCCTAATGTTTCTAATGCTAGGTGCCAGACCTCCCTCGCCCTTTGACTGGCCGGGGCAGTGCTATGAACATTACGTTTGTCAGATTTTCAATATTTATCTTCTAAAACATGGTACTTTCCCACAGTCTCCCTCACACAAAACAGATGCCTCCGAAGATTTGACCCAAATCTGTGTTCTCCCACGTCATCCAAATGTGGGGGTATTAGACATGTGAGGGTTTTCCACTGTTGTGACCAGGAGTCGACACTGTAGACTCTAGGAAATGTTTTTATGTGGGATATTTCCATGGGGGCCGTCCGCAGCATTTGGATGCAGTGTCGGCCAGCATGCAAGGGAACTACCAAACTCAGACATTTGTAAGAAACAAAAGAAAAAGGATGATGTGACTTGCATGAATCATACCATGTTCTCCTAGCCAGAATACCCTGCAAATGTCAAATTATGGGAAAATAAAATTGCAATTTGTAAAGTTTCTTTGACATAAAACTCCACACTTTCAGGCAAATGGCAAACATCCTACCATCCAGTGATCCCACACTTCTTGTTATAAAAATACTGACCAATATCTGTGAGTGAGAGTACAGGACAGGCACAGGCCAAAATTTAAACCATGTGAACATCACATTGACTTCACAGGGTCACCTATTGACCTGTTTGTGTCAGTTACAATCGGCCTAACCACACAAGGTACTATTTTAGTGGTAGTATTGAAGAGTGCGGGTTTGCTGTTTTCTACAAATTCCAGAACCTCTTATCACAGAAATGTGAAGAAATTCTTTTTTTTTTTTAAAGTTTGAACTATGCATGGCAAAATGGTCATGCCCATGCATGTCACACCACCCAGGACTCTTCCTCATGTCCAGTATTAAGAAATGTCTTGGGCTGGTAGATTTCCCTTGGGCGCGGACAACCCGAGGCCCAAACATTTGTTTCTGTTCTCCAGTGAGGAGGCGGGCTCTGGTCCATGCTCCTCACTTGGACTCCGAAATGAGAATGTCTCTGCGCCTCAATGAGGAAAAGGAAGCGGTCTGGTTTTTTTCAGAGGATAAGCAAAAAATCCAAACAACATCTGGGCTCCTTGCTGAGGCACAGACGTGAATGTGTTCCTGCAGCCTAGTATTCCTGCTAGGGCAACATGATGTGTGCCTGCGCTAAAGAAGGAGCCAAACACTATGTGGGTGTTTTCTTACAATGTGAAAAAAAACAAAAAACATCTGACCCCTTGAAGGGGAGCAGATGTGTGCTTGTGTTGCTGTGCCCCAATAAGGGCAGGTACAACAGTTACAGCCCAAGATCCAGGCCATCCTGGACTGGGCAGCTCCAAAAATCCAGACCCAAGTCAGGGCATTCCTTGGCTTGACTGGGTACTACAGGAGGTTTGTGAAGGGATATGGGTCCATTGTGGCTCCCCTCACAGAATTCACCTCCAAGAAAATACCCAAAAACGTAAACTGGACAGTTAGTTGTCAAAAGGCTTTTGACACCCTGAAAGAGGCTATTTGCTCAACACCAACCCATGCCAACGCAGTTGGACTTTCCAGGTTCTTCCACTTAGAAAATGAAGACTCTCTAGGGAAAGGTTAGTCTCATCCTCTTTCGTTTGGGGGGGGGGGGGAATGTTGTGTGAGAAAGAGCCCTCTGTCTGCATGGTTGCCCCCACTTTTTGCTGAATTGCTGATGTACTGTGAGTGTGCCCAGGGCTCCTGCTAATCAGGTACCCAGGGCCTATGTTCTTTCCCTAAAACTAAGCGAAGCCTAAACCCAATTGGCATTTGTGGCCAAAGGTCAGCCCCTGGTAAATGGTACCACAGGTACCCAGGGCACTGTGACCAGAGAAGGCTTCAAAGGTTGCAGCACTTATTGTGCCACTCTTAGAGGTCCTGTACCCTAACACTCACACACTGCCTTTGCAGGCTGCGTGTCTTGGTGCAGAACAAAGTGAAGAGTCGACATGGCACACATCCCTGTGTGCCATGCCTACAATCCACTGCCCTGGCATAGGTCAGTCACCCCTCTAGCTGGGTGCACTATACCAGTGGTGAGGGTACAGGTGCTGAGCCCTGTACCCCTACAGTGTCTACGTCCATTTTTAGACATTGTAAGTGCAGTGCTGCTGTTAATAGTATATGGTGCTGGGAGCTTGTCATTACGAACTCCACAGCACCATAATGGCTACACTGAAAACTGAAAAGTTTGGTATCAAACTTCTCAGCACATTAAACCCACACTGATGCCAGTGTGGGATTTAATGAAAAATGCACACAGAGGGCATCTTAGAGATGCCCCCTGAAAACTAACCTACCACTAGTGTCCAGGCTGAGTGGCTGCTTTCAGCTGCCACTACCAGACATCTTTCTGGACCCCTGGGTCGAGAGCCTGCTGCTCTCTGGGGCCTGAAACAATACATATCCTGGGACGAGGTGCCAAGCCTCCCCCTCAGGATGGGCAGGGTTCACGAAGGGGAAGCTTAAAAGGCATGCGGCCTTTGTGAGCTTCCCCAGGCCCATTGCTGCTCTCAGCAACTGGTCCCCACTGGTTCTGACCCCACTTTGGGCGCGAGAACCAGCGGTAAAAACAAGTGAGGAAGAGCGGTGTGCCCACCTCTGCCAACTCCACACCTCAGGTGAGGAGGCGAGGTAAAGCGCAACTCTCAGTCCATGCCATCTTGAAGATGGGGGGACTCAGCCAACCAGGGACAGGCGCATGCCCCCCTCCCACTGGAGGGTGGCGTAATAGGGGTTTACCCACCCCAGGGAAGGGACCCATTGGTCCCTGCCTTTTAACTACCTGTAACACCCCTAAATCTAGTATTTAGGGGCACCCCTGAACCTTGTTTCCTCAGACAAAAACCTGCAAGAAGAAGGACCGAACAGCTGTGCAGCAGCTAACAAGAGGAAGACGGCCACTGACTTCGCCCCAGCCCTTCCGCCCTTTCTCCACCTCGAACCTGCTCCTGCGAAATCCCGGTTTGTCCTGCTGCCAGCAACCTCAAAAACCCTGGAGGACCTGCCTGCCCTCAACTCCAAAGATGTTGTCTCCCCTGAACACCGAATTTGTTCATCTGCAACCTCTGGCCTTGGCAGGAAACCGCACCACTCTGCGCCCTACCGTCCACGGCCCGAGCTCGAGTGGGCAAACACCACGGGGAGGTCCCCCCCGGCAATCCTGACCCGAGATCCTGCGACCCCTGACCTACCTCAAGCCTCCAGCCGACGCCTGCAGTCTAAATCCAGAAGACCCCCCTAACCGCAAACAGGAGCTAGTAGGAAGGTCCGACCCCAAGAGGCAGCCCTGCACCTGATGCCCCACGGCCTTGTGTGCCCAAGCCGACGGTGCCTAACCAACCCCTAACTTCCCAACTTACCTCTTGAAGTGGTGGTCGCACCCAGAAGACCTTTGTCTCCCTGCTTGCAGTGCTTTTGCAAACCGGAGGTTCTCCATTGAAAACAACAGGGCATCTGACATTGAAACAGCACCCTGCACCCGCCCCCCCAGTGCTGCTGAGGGTGCACCTTTGGTGTTAATTTGTTTTCCCATTTCCCCTGAGCTAAAGTCCAGGAGCTTTGCTCCCACAACTGAGGTACTGGGTTTTTAAGAACCGGCACAGAACCGGTAACCCAGCGGTGCCAGGGAATCAACACCCAGAGACCTCGGGTTCTCATGATCCAGACCTACAGAAACTTCAGAGTCTTCTAGGTGAAGTCAAAGATTAGTTTATTGGCTGCAACCAAGGTAACAGGTGTCCTAGAAGTACAATACGGGTATGTTCTCAGGAGACTGCACACTTTCATGAAGTCAGGCTTCTCTTCTTATACACAGTTTTGGGCCTCGGGCAAAACATTCTTGGTTGTAAAGTAAATAGTTAACATGTTTCCAGTACAAAGAAAAAGCAGAGTCATGATGACATGTCCATATTTCACTTCGTGCTGCCGACAACAAATCATTTGGCAAGGCCCAACATTTCATCAGATATCACTGGACCCCTAATAAAAACGGGCACCTCCCCACCATAAAGTAAGTGAAGCAAAGGAGTGGAAAAAGATGTGAGCGAGATATGGCAGGTGTGCGCGCTGAAATGGTTTTATGGCTGGTTGAGCCTAGATGCTATCTTGCTCGGCCACTGGGAGGGAACTGACCCAACGAGTTCGGCCTGGGGCAATGGTTCTAACTTGTACTGAGGTCAGGGAAAAGTCGATCAAGGAGTATGTGTCCTTGTGGAATCAAATTCAACTGGATTAAGGCCTATGTAAAGGGCAACATATAAATGGGAGCCAAGGGTTCAGAATGTAAATGACGATTTCGAGGTGAAATCGTCACTCGAACACGCCGAAAATACATGTACATGATGTACTCGTCATTCTCGGTCTTTTGATACCAAATTCGTCATATTTCGACGAAGTTTTATTTCTCGAGTCCAGTATAATTATATGAATCCAGATTTTCAGAACCACAAACCCTCCTTTTGCCCTTACATAGGCAATTAATCTATCCTCATGTTAGTCTGAGTCCAGATCTATATTCCTAAAGTCATTGAGATGTTGCTGTAACATCATTCTAGTACTTAGTTCATCTCTTGACACAGGCTTCCTTACACATGATGTAACACAGAGGCCACATATTGCAGGAGCACACTGTATGCATAGACAGAACAGAAAAAGATTGGCTAAGACCATCCCAATGACTATCAGAATGTTCCATCCCCAGGCAGATATCAGTTCCCAGAACCATCCCATTAACGACCAATCTCCTTTATCCACATGAATAGATTCAGAAATCTTATGTAGTTTGGAGATGGCCCTGTACACTGTTGGAGCATTATCTGGGATGAAAATGCAACAACTAGACTGGATCAATTTGCATACTCCACCTCGGTCCGCAAGTATTACATCCAAAGCGACCCGGTTCTGAAGGGTCATAAGTCGATCCGACTGGAGCTCAGCAGTCAGGTTACTAAGGGCACCAGCAGTTTCAATAAATAAGTACCCTTAGCGGCTAAAAACGCAGGGGAAGTCTGAGATCCAAAAACATACGTTTCTGTACAGATACTCTTCCCTAGCTGAGCTCTGGGATTCTTGCCAATACCTTGCAGACACAGGTGACCTTGATGGGGTACGATCCAGATAGGGGACGATCTTTTGGCTTGCTGTTTTTCACTTAATGTAGTGCCATATCCGGTCACGTTCCAACCTACATATGCAAGTATCTCATCATCCGGAGTTTCTTCATAAGAAGTTACTTCCTTGATCATGTCAACTATACCTTTGACTAGGGCGCTAGTCTTGAGGTTGTCTTTTACAGAACGTAGGGGTTGGATTTCTCGTGCATATATGAACATTGTCCTATATGCCCATACTGAACCATTGTGACTAAATGGCAGGACCAAATAGGGGATACCTTTATCCGTTGTGTGAGGCATGAGACCACACACCCAACAGTTAGTTGTGTTCATTACAAGTTGGTGTTGGTGTAATAACTGAACGAAGGAGTTATTAATGAATTCTAACCTTCTATTGGATTCGTGGTCAGGCAGAGGGTGGAAAGAATGAGAGGAAACAGTAGGAGGAGGTATGGGTGATGCAGTGGGCGCAAATGTTACATGGAAATAAAATAAAACATAATTTATCAAAAAGATCATTACGCTTGATAGCATGAAAATACACAATATTATAAAACTTTTCTTTGTCATCGTTTTACATAGTCTCTGCTTAAAGTTCATTTGTTTGGCAGGTCTCTCCACATCAGGAAACTCCATCCTCTCTAAGGTGCTGTCCGCGACGAGGAGGTTGTTTCTGCTAAGGAGTGCCTCTGTCAGTCTAGGGCAACTCCCTTGGACCGACCAGAACCACCGACCTAACGTCGTTGGCTGCACTTCCGAAGACTTTAACCAATCGCGGCCCTAGCAGCGGAACCCGGATGGCGGTTCGAAAAACAAAAATAAGCAAGTTTCCTAAATGGGAGAGCTGCACAAAATGTATTTGGGAGAAAAAAGAATTTATTAGTCCATAGGTCTTGGTCTCAAAATCATAAAAAGGAATCACTTTTGTTTGTTCGTTTTTCTAGGTCGCAAATTGTAGCGTCTTTTTCCCGGTACTGTCTGGTCCTGAAACAGGAGTTCAGGTTCCAAAGAGTTCAATTGTTCTGGTGGTGGCACAGTTTCTTGAAAAAAATGTTCGCTTTCACTTTCAGAGTTAGTTTCTTTTACACGGTCATCAGTTGAGAGCTCTGAGTCAGTGCCACCTTTGTGGACCCATTGGTCATAGGGCAGAGGGAAGGGTACTTTTTTACAATGGATCCCGTGGACCCAGTTGGCCTTCCCCTCCACCCGAACGGCTGACCTTGTAGACAGAAGGACGAGGTGAGGCCCGGTCCACCTGGGCTGGTCGTTTCTTGTTCTTTGAAAGTTGCGGACGAGAACCCAGGAACCGGGGTCAATGGAGTGACCCGGAGTTTCAGAGACCGGAGGCAAGGTGTTGTGGACCTGTTGGTGTAAAACACGCAACTTAGCCGTCAATTCATACAAGTAATCAAGCAAAATAGGGTGTTGCAGCTCGCTGAACTTCGTGGGCCTAGGCACTCCCCATATGTTGGCTGGCCGGCCAAAGACGATTTCGTAGGGGCTGAGTTTCACTCGCGAATGCACAGTCATTCTGGTGGATAGGAGTGCTAAGGGTAGAGCGTCAGGCCATTTAAGACCTGTGCTCGCTTGGATTTTGTCCAATTTAAGTTTAAGCGTGCCATTGTAACATTCTACTAATCCAGCTGATTGGGGGTGATTTGCAGCGTGGAACTTCTGCCTAATGCCTAGCCCTTCACACACTCTTTTCATCACACGACCCACAAATTCACTTCCGTTGTCAGACCAGACCATTCTAGGCATTCCGAACCTGGGGAAGTACTCTTTTACAAGGGCTTTGGCTGTGGACAAGGCAGTATTGTCTTTTAGGGGATAGGCTTCTACCCATCTCGAGAAGGCACAAACAACAACGAGCACGTATTTTAAGTTGTTGAACCTCTCCATATGTATGAAATCTAGCTGCAAAACCTCGAACGGATACGTAGGAGGTGCAAAATGACCAGCTGGAGTTGGGGTTCCCCTACCAGGATTGTGCTTCAGACATACCATGCAATTTTTGACAACATTCTCTGCACACTTGGGAATCCCTGAATTCTTCCACACTGGGGCCAACGACTCGCAAATCCCTTTCGCGCTGATATGAGCCATTCCATGAGCCATTGTAACCACTACAAGCACATATGCATCGGGTAACAACCATCTCTGATGCTCTGTCAATTCAACCCAACAACCATTTGCATCCATTCTTCCTGTACTCTCTCTCCACGTGCTTAACTCTTTCTCTGTGGCCTCAGCTTGGATGGACTTCACACTTTCTATCGTGTCCTCACATATTCCAACCTTACCAGTCCATCTTTCAGGGCCTGCAACATACATTCGGCTCATCACATTCTTTGCCGTTTCTTTAGCGGTCTCATCAGCGAATGCATTTCCACGACCAACATCATCAGTCACCTTCTTGTGAGCACTACATTTCACAATCGCTATTTGCAGGGGCAAGGTCAGTGATTCAAGAAGCTCATTCACCAACTGACCATGCTGAATCTTAGTTCCATGAGAAGTCAGGAATCCACGTTCTCTCCACAATCGTCCAAAACTGTGAGCCACTCCAAACGCATACTGACTATCAGTGTAGACAGTCACTTTCATTCCTTTAGACAACACACATGCTCTCGTAAGTGCGACTAGTTCTGCGGCTTGAGCTGAACCATGTGGTATTCGCGCAGTTTCAACGACTGTGTGCAAAGTTGTGACAGCATATGCTGTAGTCACATTCCCATTTGGGAGCTTAAAGCATGAACCATCTACCCGTAATGTACCATCACATTCAGCAAGAGGAGTGTCAAATAAATCCACTCTCGCAATCGTGCTGTTCTAAAGCATCTGACTCTCCTGCAATTGGTAACAACGTGGCTAGATTCAGGGTACTGCACCTTTTTATGTGCACATGGCTCGCTAGCAGCGTCAATTCGTAACTGGACAGTCGAGCACTAGTTAAGTGCTGTGTCTTGGTCCTATTTAACAATGTGTCTACTGCATGCGGGACCATCACGATTAGTGTATTATTCATTACTAGACCAGCAGACTGTCGAATAGAAACAGCTGCTGCTGCTGTGGCCCTTAAACAACTCGGCAATGCTCGTGCTACCGGATCCAAAGTTGACGAAAAATAGGCGCATGGCCGCTGTCTATCTCCGAATAACTGAGTCAGCACAGACAATGCACAGCCCTCCTTCTCTTTGACATACAATGTGAAAGGCTTACTGTAGTTGGGGGTACCTAACACAGGAGCCGAACATAATGCTGTGCGTAATTCGAGAAAACTTTTCTGACACTCTTCAGACCAAGGAATGGGATTGGGTGTATTTTTACACGTTAATGCCACCAAGGGTTTGGCCAATAACAAAAAATTTTGAATCCACTGTCTACAGTACGATGTAATGCCCAAGAAAGCACGCACTTCTCTCTGTGTACTTGGCACATTCAATTTCGCTATTGCCTGAATTCTTTCTGGGGTCAGTTTCCTTCCCTCCTTCAATAAGAGGTGACCTAAGTAGGTCACTTCTTGTCGGCAATATTGAAGCTTGGAAAGTGACACCTTGTGATGCAGATCACACAGATGACGCAATAATGTCAATGTGGCCTGTTTACAAATTTTCTCATTATCTGCAGCAATGAGCAAATCATCCACATACTGTACAAGAGTGGCACCTTTTGGCAAAATAATCGTGTCAAGCTGTGTTTTCAGAGCTTGACTGTATATTGAGGGGCTTTCACAGTAGCCTTGAGGAGCGCGTTTAAAGCGGAAGCTTCGACCTCCTAAACTAAAGGAAAAAATATCCCTGCTCTCCTCAGCAATCGGGATGCTGAAGAAAGCATTCTTTAGGTCAATCACTGAAAACCACGAAGCAGAAGCTGGAATCATAGTCAATAATGTGGTAATGTCGGGCACAACTGGGAATTGTAGCACGACTATTTTATTTACTTCTCGAAGATCAATCACAAATCTGTACACAGGTGGCTGAGAAGGGTCAGTTCGTTTTAAAACAGGCAGAACAGGACTATTGCAAACATTGCCTCGTGTTTCCTCAATCACATCCTTTTCAATCAATTCGTAAACAATCGCTAGCAAAGCTTTTTCACCCTCATTAGATATTCTGTATTGGGGAATTCGTGGCATTTTAACATTCGACTTCAATGTTACAACATGTGGTGGAATTTCTAAAAGACCTACATCGTTAGGACCAGTAGCCCAAAGAATATCTGGGAGAAGTGCCAATTCTGCTGGAAGTGCATCTCTCGACAAATACATAGGAGAAACCACTTTCTTGCCTAAAGTAAGTTGTACTCCTGAAGGAGAACAGTACAAAGTCGCATACAATCTTTTTAGCAAATCTAATCCTAGCAAATTTTCACCACAACCTGTTGTCAGTATGAGGGGTGCTTCGAATTCGCAGGGACCAACAGAAAGAGACAAAGGGTCAGAAATCGGATTTCTAACTGGGGCGCCAGAAAAACCTACAGAAACGTTCATTTCGCCAGACAAAGGTGTGCCAGGGAGTTTGGAGTGCATAATAGAACTCTTTGTAGCACCAGTATCCAACAGAAAAGGTTCTGACACACCTGATGTAATCACCTCAACGTAAGGTCCACTCTGATCTACTGGAACTGAAACAACTCTCTCTCTTTGTCTATGGCTGTCCTAGCAATCATCATTCTCCCACTGCTCATTTTCTGTGTAATAATCTTCAACATAGTACTGAGTGGTCCTGTCAGATACGTTATTTTGCTGATCAAACCTGTTCATAGAGTTTTGTGGTGGAAGGGGACGTGTGTCCTGAGTGGCGTTTCCACGCCCTCTACCTCTAGGCGCTTGCTGACTGCCACGACCTCTAACACCAGAAACTCCATTTGCACGTTGTGATAGGACAGGACAATTATACTTGTAATGACCCTCTTGTTTGCAATATAAACACTGGTTGGGACCTACACGGGGTTGAGTGTAATCAAATCTTTGCGAGTTTCTCTGATACTGTTGAGGCTGCTGAAAAGTATTCTGGTAGTGATTCTGGCCATTATTATGTTGATTACCACCACCACATGGCAGATAGGTTTGCTGTAGCAAAACCTTTGTTTTGAGTTCTCTAGTTTTCTTTTCTACTTTATCTTTCTCATCTTTGTCTCTATTCTCGTAGTATTGTGCAGTAGCTAATATCTGCGCTGAAGATGAGACTGCCCAAGAACTTTCTGAATCTTTTAATTTTCTACACAATTCTGGAAGCAGATTGTGCACGAATTTGTCAACAAATAATCTCTGACCACCTTCCGTGGTCATATCTTGACCGCTGTGGTCAACGAATGTTTCTTCAAATCTGAAACGGTTTCTTCTTTCTTTTGCTTGCATGCAGACAACTTATCCCAATTTACGCGTATTGCAGGCATTATCGTTTTCATGTAATCTACTATTCTACCAGGGAGTTCTGCTATCAGAGGCTCGGGCTTGGCACCACCAACTTGGCGGGCATCTGCAGCAGTAATATTAGCCCACGTGTCACCTAATTCCTGGTCATGATCTACATGACGAATTTTACCCCATAAAGGCTGTGGAACGACATTCCCAAATAGCATATCGATATCGGCTAAATTCATTATACATGACCCAGCAGTTTGTGACAATTCTTTATAGTACCCTGCAGGATTTTTACGCGGATCTGGTAATGTTTGTTTGAGTGCTAAAACTTCAGCTCGCTTCCATGGGACATGTACCCATACACGCTGGAAGTGTGGCAGAATAGGTGGGACAGCAGTCGCGTCACCCTCTCTCCACTGTGGGGGAACTTCTCTCATAGGGTATTGTCGTGCCTTTTTCCTACTGGATGTATTAGATTCAGATGGTGACCCTGAACGGCCTCCCTTACTCCGATATGATAACAACATTTCAACTGCTTTTTCCACATCGGGACCTACAATCATACCCTCTCCAAACTTAAACCGTACACGACACATCTCTTGTGGGATGCAGTCTTGATCGTTATCTTCTAAATCCTCGCCAAGAAAGACACACATTTGTTCGAAAACATATCTCTGTGTCGCTGCTTCCCACTGATGGAAGACTTCCATGACAGACTGTACATCATATTTTGCAGTGTCCATAACCCATTTCCGAGCTAAACTATTCAGGGAATCTCTCTCTTGATAATCAGGCAGTTGACTTCGCAACTGTCTTCTTCCTATGTTAGGGGTCGTAGCAGGCGACCCGAAAAGAGGTCAAAGAAGATTAGTAACAGTGCTGGCCACTTTCTGCCGAATGGAAGGTGAAACTGAAGGACAAACAGATGGAAAAACGGGGTGAGATAAGGCGGGGGTAGAGATAGCAGAAGAGGTATCAGGGAAAATAGAGGTGGTACTAGGCAGAATTGTAGAGGGAGCATTAGGAGATGTAAAAAGTACAGTAGGCAAAGTCGTAGAAAACACAGGTGAAACAGAAGTGGTCGGTGGGCCTAGAGGAGGCTGCACCGAAGAACTAGGAGCCAGCTGAAGAACAGCTGGTGGGTGCTGTTGAGGAGCAGGAGGCGCAGCTTGTGCAACTAAAGGTTGCAGGGGTGCTGTGGCATTCTGCGCATAGGGGGGTGGTGAATTTAGCAAATGTGACATTAATGGGTCTTTTTCACGCTCTTTTGCTGCCTCTTGCTGAAGAGACGGCAAAACTGGATAACACTTATCTATTGCCAGTTTACGTTGCCTGTGCAACTGCTCATTCATCTGCTCTTCTTCATTATCTTTAAACTGCACAGCAGCTTGCATTACTGAAAGTCCCCCTTCTCTCTTATTTTTCTTAGCTAATTTAATTTCTTTTTGTTTGGCTTCTTTACGCCATAAGCGGAAAGAGTCAAACATTGCCGGCCGGGCTTTCTTTTTGAAGAGTTTAACTTCAAGGTTGTCTAAGATTTCAGAATCAAAACTACCATATTGGGGCCATTTTAAAACACCATCTTTCCTGGTGTATTTAATCCACACTTCGTTGTAGATGATGGGGCCTACCCCATGTTTTACATACAGTTCGTAAGTCGGAGTTCCAACTGGAGGAACCGGACATGAGTCCTCCAATCGGGAGTCCCTATTATTACCAAGACAAAATAAATTCCCAAGTCTAAGACTAGGCATCCTCGCTCTCTAGTCTAGTTCCAAACTTCAAAGGATTATCGATTACGATATTTCTCGTGAATACACGAGTCCTTCGGTTATGGTGCTTGCAAGTACCAATACAAAACCTTTTGTATCCCAAAGATACCACAAAGTAAGTCCAACTAAGGACTGGGAGACGCTCCACTTATACTTAACTGAAAATATCTCGATGACGTCACCAGAAGACTCGTCTCAGTGTTTCGCTCTACCAAAAACTTCAAGGGTCCAAATCAGGGCGATAGCCAGGGCAGCAGTCCTTGTAGCCGTCGGGAAGCGGGGAACCTCGCAGCAAAGACCTTCGGACCACGTCGACATGCAGGGGTCGATGAGGTGGTTGGCCGTCCTCCGGAATTTTCACACGAAGCTCCTCACGATCTTCAGGCTGACTGGTACCACTGGAATCGCCCCAAACGTTGGGCGCCAACTGAGGTACTGGGTTTTTAAGAACCGGCACAGAACCGGTAACCCAGCGGTGCCAGGGAATCAACACCCAGAGACCTCGGGTTCTCCTGATCCAGACCTACAGAAACTTCAGAGTCTTCTAGGTGAAGTCAAAGATTAGTTTATTGGCTGCAACCAAGGTAACAGGTGTCCTAGAAGTACAATACGGGTATGTTCTCAGGAGACTGCACACTTTCATGAAGTCAGGCTTCTCTTCTTATACACAGTTTTGGGCCTCGGGCAAAACATTCTTGGTTGTAAAGTAAATAGTTAACATGTTTCCAGTACAAAGAAAAAGCAGAGTCATGATGACATGTCCATATTTCACTTCGTGCTGCCGACAACAAATCATTTGGCAAGGCCCAACATTTCATCAGATATCACTGGACCCCTAATAAAAACGGGCACCTCCCCACCATAAAGTAAATGAAGCAAAGGAGTGGAAAAAGATGTGAGCGAGATATGGCAGGTGTGCGCGCTGAAATGGTTTTATGGCTGGTTGAGCCTAGATGCTATCTTGCTCGGCCACTGGGAGGGAACTGACCCAACGAGTTCGGCCTGGGGCAATGGTTCTAACTTGTACTGAGGTCAGGGAAAAGTCGATCAAGGAGTATGTGTCCTTGTGGAATCAAATTCAACTGGATTAAGGCCTATGTAAAGGGCAACATATAAATGGGAGCCAAGGGTTCAGAATGTAAATGACGATTTCGAGGTGAAATCGTCACTCGAACACGCCGAAAATACATGTACATGATGTACTCGTCATTCTCGGTCTTTTGATACCAAATTCGTCATATTTCGACGAAGTTTTATTTCTCGAGTCCAGTATAATTATATGAATCCAGATTTTCAGAACCACACAACTCAGTGGCCGGCTTGCCAGCAGCCACCAACCGGAGGTCCCCTTTGCCCCCTTGGATAACATTGGACGTCAGCACTCTGCACCCTGCCGCCCTAGTGTCGCTGAGGCTGTAACAAGAGTGCATTCTTGACCCTGGGGGGACCCCGGAGTCTACCCCCCAGAACCTCAACTCCCACTACCAAATATTTACCTCAAAACCGATAACACTATTTTCCTCTTTAGGATAACGTTGACTGTTTTTCTGTGAAAAGTTTTTAAGTGTGGCGTTTGAGAAACTAAAGAAATTATTTAAAATTGTATAATCTAACAAAAACGATTTTACTTACCTGTTTTCAGGAAATGTCCCAGAGTAGTATCTAGGTATACTACTTTGTGTAAGCCTTGTAATCTCAAAAGTTACTTACCTGCTATTTTACTAAAAAGCCTATTCAAGTCTATGTACTGCATTTACTAAGTATTGCATTTCTCTGCATCCAAACTGTAAATCAAATGAAAGTGCATATACAATTATCATTCAAACTGTATTTCAATTGCATTACTACTGTAAAGTACTTCTTGCTTACCTGTGCCAGGCTTGCTTGGTTCTAGAAAATAAAATAACTAAAAGAATATTTTTATACAAAAACAATTGGTCTGAAGTTCAGTCTTTGAGTGTGTGAATTTATTTGCTGACTGAGTGTGTACAACAAATGCTTAACACTGTCCTCTGATACTGCCTTACTGCTCGACCACACTACCACAAATAGAGAGTAAAGTTCTATCTAACTTTGCTTCTGCCTACCTTTGGGGTTCCACTGGACTCTGTGCACACTATACCTCACTTTGATATTGTATATACAGCGCCAGCTTCCTACACACGGGTTCAGAAGATCAGGCCCAAAGGGATTGATCTACACCTTTACTGGTAGCAGAATTATAGTATACAAACCCTATGACTAGGCTGTTGACTTGCAGCGTCAAGCGGTTGTTCCTTTTGGTCGGATATATTTCTTATCACAAACAGAAAGAAAGGGTCTCCAAGAGTATCTGATATATATCAATAGTTGCGTTGCAGAAAACATTTTGACATCTTTTCATTATTTGTAGTCCTAATACTGCTGTATGAAAAAACATTTATGCGTTTTCTTCAATTTGCAATACCTTTAGGAACTTAACATGCTTATTTCTCCCCCAGCCTAAAGTGTATTGTCCCCATCGTCATTTGACTTGGGTGCCGTGTAGTTCCTATAAACCTATATAAGATCTGTGCATTTAGACAACATAGACTGTAGGATTGGTGTCCAGACTGATTCTAGACACCACTACCGAGTATGTTTGCCTGTGTACTAGCTAGTTCAGAGCGCCACTAGAAACCCCTCTTACCAAGGAGAGAATAGTTCTTGGCAACTATCAAACATGACAACTCTGTCCCATCAGAGATCGTGGAAACAGTGCATTACTTTTTCCTCAGTCACTTGTGCTCACTTTGTCTCCGAGAGATACACAGAATAAACGGTGGCGACGTTTTCAATAAGCAATTATTGAACCAGCGTCATTCTAGTGTAAATTAGGTGTGCTGAAACGACCATAAAACAGAAACAGATATAAATGATTATAAGCACCAACAGAGTAAAAGGGTGGTAGATTTCTACCATAGTGCTAAAACAAGGAATACATGCAGGTATAAAAATACATGACAGTAATAATGCATACTCCTACAATGTGACCCTAACTAGATGTACCTAAGTGTACCTAGCATATATCTAGGTGTAAAGCTAAGAAGCCCTCTAGGATAAAGTCAACCCCATTACCTGAAGTGAGAGACTGTGGGACCCTGTCCTGGTCTCGAGATGGACACTCCGCGAGGGATGTCAGACCACTGCGAGCTGGAGTGTCTGCGTGCAGAAACCTCAGCGTCTCGCGTCTGTGTATCAGCATGGAAGTACTTTTCTCCTTTCCCTGCCTCAGCAAAGATATGGTGTTTATATACCGAAATTGGTATCCTTAGGGGTTCTACCTTGCTGTGTTATGTCGGACTTAGGATGACGAAAGGAATAACCCTTTTACATAGTTATTATATATTATGCATGAGATGGTAGTCTTGCTGAGTTTCCAAGAATCCTCATGCGTAATGGATGAGGCTAGTTTTCAGGGAAACCCCTATGTCCTCTTAGCAGTACCCTAACTCGGTAAATGTCAGTCTGAAGACCCGTTATGTAGTGTAGTGAAAGGGGAGAATATAGGTGAAAGGGTCGGATGCTACCTGAGCCTATATTGTGGTACCTATATGGAACATAACAGAGCCTAATCGAGCAGCATCCTTTGCTCTTTGATTTTATTTCGCTACCCTCTTTCCTCTTCCACTCTTTGAAAGCCTGCTTCTAATGTGCCTCTCCTGCGAGGTTTGTAAACGTGGCACTTTTTCCCTGTTTAGACTGTTTTAAAAACAAAAAACCAAGAGCAAATCCAGCAAGTCTCGTCTTTCAATGTTGCTTGTTCGTCGATGCCGAACCACATCGACAAAAAAAAAATGCATGATTATAAATACACGTGCATGCCATTGGGCATGAGATAAATTAGTAAGTATTTGCAAATCAGTGATGTGATGTTCGTGTGGCATAGGTGTGTTATCTCGCCATGTCTCTCATATCCCCACACCTGCTGCTGGGTCTGTTCACCCCCTTCAACATGTCCCCCTTCTCACTCCTTCAGCCTCATTCCATCTGCTTCCTGCTGCTGCTCCGCCTTTCTCCTGCCTGCCATTGTGGTCCTACGCCTTCTTCCTACTGTCTTTGAAGCTTTCCTCTCCTCAGACCTGTGCCCTTTCACCCTCCTATCACCTGCAGACTTTGCTCCTTCATGCACCTGCTCTCCCTCCGCCTCCTTCATCCTTACCATCCACCATTTCGACCGTTTCTATCCTGCGGTATGTTCTCCTCCGCCTTCCTCGAGCTAGCTTGGCCAATAGGCTTAAAGTGTAGTATTGGTGCATGTCTGAGTTCCGTATTTGTTATCAAATTCTTGTACTCTGCCTATGCTTTTTATGCATGCTTGATACTGGCTGCCGTGTGTTAAGATACTTGGCCGTTCTTTCCCTCAGCACTGGCTTCATCAGCCTCGTTTTGGCTCACGACGTTATGTGGCTGTAATGTAATGTAATGTAATTTGTACTTGTAAAGCGCAATAATACCCCAACTGGGGTGTCCTGGCTCTGTAACGCATACCGCTGTGGAACCCTGTGAAATGTCCACTCCTGGGCACCCCCAAGGTGAAGCCAGGCATCCCAGCGCTGTTGGGGCCATTGTGGAGATAAAGCAAGCTATTGCCCAGAGTTGCAGAGTGGGACCCATGATTAGAATAGGCAACGAGGCGAGAATTATCAGGTCCGAGGAAATTGAGCCCAAGACCCGCCGAGGCAGGAATTGAACCCTGGTCCCGGGCCAGACCTCTGCATCAGGGTCTGCCGCTCTAACCTTTGAGCCACACTTCTCCACAGGCTGGTTATATATTTGATGTGGTTTGATCATGAATGTTCAATGGCTTGTCCGTTCCCTGTGCCTGCATGACTAGTTATGCTACTTGCACACATACACTTTGATCCACCTAAAGCCTAAGAGGCATTAGGAGGTGCATGGTACCACAGACCTTGAACTTGGGGTTGGGTAAAAGTAGGGGCCATCAGTATGGCTAAAGAGAGGACATGCTGACACATGGAGGCTGGCAGGAGCTTTTCTCTGTGCTTCGCCCCCCTCCCAGTGCAGCTATCATGCTTGCACCCAGTGCTTTCTAATAGGCAGGCACTCTCCGGTACTGAGTACCTGCACTTTCTTCATTTGAAAGGGAGAGTACCTGCACTTCTTAGTGCTGCTGCAATACTTATAATGGAAGAGTACTGCCACTTTTAAGGAGCAAACGGGTATTCTGGGATGGCGAGTACCATTTCCATTCCAAGCACTGCTGCACCCCAATACTAGGCACGGGAATCCCTCAGTGCTTGCAGGATTGGTTGACGTAGGGACTGCTGACTCGCCGGAACTGCAGCATCAGGGAAATCACGTGACCCTCAAGTACCAACATCGGTTTTCAAACTTCACGCACAGGCCTACCTCGCACAAAGCACCCATCCGAGCTACTCTTGGCTAATGTATATTGATTTGGGGTTGGACTGGCGTACTTGCTGCTAGCCTTTTCCCGCAGGTTGAACGTGGCTCGCATGTGACGTTGCTCCTTCGGATCACCTTACCTATATCATAAGAAATGAAGGCTTCCGCCCTTTCCCGGTTGAAGAAAGCACATTTCTCAGAGGCAGCTCCAGGGATGAGGGGGAGGACGCCATGTGTCTCGAGCGCGATGCTGGCACAGGCCTCCTGCTGCCTCGGAGACTCGACGGATGCTGGGCCGGTTTTGTTCGGCTGAGAAGTGTTACTTCAGTGAAAAGGCAGCCGAAAAGAAATGGAACATATAAAATTAGCAAAAACCGTGGGCAGGCAGAATCAGAAACACACATGGTTTTGCAGCAAAGGCAGGAACTTAGTTTCAGCACGTCTGGGAGCTAACAGTGGTGGGGGAGGCGAGAGCAGGCATGAACTGACAATTTTTCAGTAATATTCAGTAATATTATACGGAATTGATGTGTAGAGAAATGTAACTTGGTTTTAGATTTAGAGATACATTTTGACAGACTACAAGAATTCTTAGGAGCTTATTTATGAGCCCTTGCGTCACTTTTGCCCAGCCGGTGCGTCACTTTTTGTGACGCACCAGTGGCGTAAAAAATTTGCCTTGTTGCACCATATTTACAAAGTGACGTATATAGGTAGATGCGTCACTTAGTAAACCCCTGCGTCACATTATACATCCGCCAGGTATAATGTATGCATAGGGGGCGTTCCGACACAAGAAATGGTCGTAGAAGTGACACAGTGAAATTTATAAGATTTCACTGCTCCAATAGATTTCACTGCGCCACTTCTAGGACACAAATGCGTCAATATCTTATGCCTGCCATGGCAGGCGTAAGACTGATGCCGGCACATTTCACATGGGACTAGCCCATGTGTAATGACCCATTGCTGGAGTTGCGTCACATTTGTGACACACTCCAGCAATACGTCATTTTTTCGCCTACAGATAAGTCAGAAATACTGACATATCTGTAACTACCGTAAATATGACACATCATTGGTGTCGCAAGGAGGGTGCAGTGAAAAGCAACGCATCGCTGTTTTCACGCAGCGATGCGTCACTTTTCATAAATGAGGCCCTCACTTTCTGGTAGGTACGTGCCTCCTTACATTTCCTTTCATTCTTGAACTTCGTCTTACAATAATGAAGATTTTAAAATGTGAGTCTTCTTGTGAACTGTTTTTCATAGTTTTCAGATTGAGGTGCCTTTTAAGATTGTACCTGATAACAGTATACATAAACTTCTAATAGCCCTGCACAGTCCACTCGTGATACCTTTGGATAGTACTACTCAGATAGTGCATCATATTGACTCATTTGCTTTTGAAGGTACAAAACAAAAACACTTTAAACAAAAAATAAGTACAGTTAAAATGGGTGTACATCAATGCTTCAATGTGGTTGATTATGGTGTCAGTGGTTAGTAGGTAACTGGTTAAAAGAGGAGGGAGCGTAGCTGGCAGCCATGTAGGCCATGCTTCTCTTCTGAAGCTCCAGAGCTTTCCATAGTGTCCCTGAATGTTGTGGGACAGTGGTGCCTACTGTAATCTGCCGGTGACTGGAACACAGGCTGAACCACGGAGTGCGGACATCTTTGATGAGCCTATCCGAGACAGGCCAGGCCACCCCTGCCAGAATGAAGTGGGGGGTCTAGAGAGAATCGACAGGGCATTGCACCCCACACCCAGAGTACTTAGGTTCCTGACGGATGGGGCAGGGATGCCAGGTCAGAGTCTCTAGGGAAACCATTTGAGAGTGGAGACTCTGAGTTGACTTACGGTGTCCACGCATAATAATTGGGGCTGGAGTGGTAGATGAATGTCCACATTGCAGGCGGTGCGAGCAGAGAGAAGACCTGCTGCTCTAAAATATAGAGTATGGAATAAATAGTGGCAGAGGTGGCCAGAGCACACAGACCGTGACATCAACTACTCAGGGTGATATGCCTGGTTATCACACCATGGCCCTACAATAAAAAGGTAAGTAAGACACTAAAGGGTTTAAAGCAGTTACTTTTCTTTCATACAAAAGTTCAGCTCGACACTTGGAACATTTTTAGGAACAAAAACCTCAAAATTGATTCCTATTGGAAAAAGAGGGTTATTTGTTTGCAGGTAAGTATATGACCTACAAGAATAGTTGTTGGGGGTTAGAACCAAGGTTCAGTTAGGCACTCAAATTGCACCACCAGCGGCACTGCAGAGTGCAGAGTCCCAATGTTAGCCAGGGGGTCTAAGGGAACTTCGGTCAGGGGCTGCTTACGAGCAGGTCGCCTGAGTGTGGGAGTAAAGCTCCTGGGTTTAGGAACAGCATTACAGGGACTAACAACCAGCACAGGAGCTGCACCACCAGCGATATGGGGCGGCCAGGTGCAGAGTGCCATGAAGATATTGGGAACCCTGTGGTTTTCAGTGCAGATCTGCGGCTCAAAGACAAGGCTGCAGGCTCAGGCAGGGAGGCTTCCTGAAGGTGACCATCGGCAGGAGAGGTAAGTTGGGTTCTTGGGGGATGCCTGGACACCGTTGGTTAGTCCACCCAAGGCTGTGGGGAGTCGGGTGCAGGGGTGTCTTTTTGCATCAGGTCTTCTTACCAGCTCCGGTCGCGGTCAGGGGGACCCTTCAAGTTGAGGCTACAGGCGTCAGCTTGAAGCTTGAGGTATGTCTGGGATCACAAGTTTCCAGGCCAGGATCGATAGGGAGACCTCCTTGTGGTGTTTGGCCTCTCTAACACGGGCCGTGGGCTTTGGGTACAGAGTGGTGCAGAATCGCGGAGCTGCCTGGATCGGGAGTCTGTGGTTGAAGTCTTTGCTGAGCAAATCCGGTGCTCACTGGACACAGTGTCTTTAAGGTGAGTGCAGATCAGGTTCTCCGGGCTCTGGGAGGCTGCTGACTGCTCACACACCGGGGTTTCTGCTGCAGGCAAGTCGGAGTTGGGACAGGTCGGTAGGGCTGGGGCCAAAGCAGTTGGTGTCCTCTTCTTCCTGGATCAGCGCAGCTGTTCAGTCGTTCTTCTTTTGTCCTCAAATCTGAGAAGGCAAGGTTCGGGGTTGCCCCTAAATACTAAATTTAGGGGCGTTTACAGGGGTCTGCATGCCGGGACCAATGGGTCCCTTCCTTGGGGTGGGTACATTTCCTATTATGCCACCCACGAGTGGGAGGGGGGCATGGGCATCTCCTAATTGGCAGGGTCTCATCATCTTCAAGATGGAAGGGACTGCGATGTGTGCTTCACCTTGCTTTCCCAACCTGAGGGGTGGGTTTGGCAAAGATGGGCGCACCTCTCCTCCTAACTCGGTTTTCCCATCGATTCTCCCACCCAAAGTGGGGGTCAGAACCGGTGGGAGCCTGTTGATAGGGGCAGGAAAAGGCAGGGACAGGTTACAAAGGCGGAAGGCCTTTTAAGGTTCACCTTCTTGGACCCTGCTCATCCTGTGGGAGGAGGCATGGCACTTTTGCCCAGAATGGGCTTTGTTTCTGGACCCAGAGAGCGGAGGTCCTCTACCCAGGGGTCCAAAAACCTGTCTGGTGGTGGAAAATGGCAGGCAGCCATTCAGGAACCACACCAGGGCTGGTAGTTTTTCAGGGGGCATCTCTAAGATACCCTCTGAGTGCATCTCACACTGGCATTAGTGTGGGGTTCATGTGCTGAGAGGTTTGCTACCAACCTTCCCAGGTTTCAGTAAAGCCATTATGTAGCTGTGGAGTCTGTAATGACAAACTCCCAGACCATATACTCTTTATGTATTTATTTCATTTACAGTGTCTGAGAATGGACTTAGGCACTGGGGAGTTACAGTGCTCATGCACTGTACCCTCACCTGGGGGCTAGTGCCGCCTGCTAGAGGTGGTGACTTACCTAAGCCCCAGGAAGTGGGTTGCAGGCATGGCACACAGGGATGTGTGCCATCTCGACTCATCACATTTCTCTGCACCAAAACATGCATCCTGCAATAGCAGTGTGTGGGTGTCAAGGTGCAGGGTCTCTAAGGGTGGCACAATAGGTGCTGAAGCCCTAGAAGGCCTTCCCTGGTCACACTGCTGTTGGTACCCATGGTACCTTTTACAAGGGGCTTACCTGTGCCAATTGTGGGTACCAAGCACTGGGAACCTGAATCGCGGAGACCTAGGACACATCAAGTCAAATTGCATCAAATGTCAGGCAAAAAGTGGAGGATAACCATGCAGAAAGGGGCACTTTCCTACACTTAGACAGTGGATTGAATCTGGAGTATTGGACTAGGGGCAAGCACGCCCATACTAGCGATTCCAGTGGGGATATAAATATGGTCCTGAGGATCCTTGCTTGAATGACATCAGCAAGGCTTAATATGATGACACGTGAAACAAGGGGGAAACAATAGCCATAAAAGTGACAGTTATACCAAAACAGTGGTGAGTAAATTAGTTCCCATGTGACAGAAACATCTAGCCTAAGATTCTTTGCCTTTGAATTTCCCAGGTGTCAGACTGGATCCGGAAGACTTCTCCTCGAGCAACACTCCTTCGCTCAGGTTTGTGATGTCGGTCGGCTCCGTGTGACATCTGCCAAACCGGAAGTGATGTCTGCACCAGACGCTGGAGGTCATAATAAGCACTCCAATACGTCTCCTTGCCTTTTTATCTGCTAGCAGAGGCCCAGTTCATTAAAGATAAGCAACCCTCGGGTGCTGGGACCTCCTGCATAGCTTTTATAAACTTCACCCTTTCACCCTTTTCACCGCACACTCAGCAACATACCAGCTCCGCAGTCTCCTGGCGTTGAAGCACACCCGGGGCACATTCGGTGCCACTGTGGTGGGCCCGATGATGAAGCATGCCACCGACTAGGTCGGTGGGTGAGGGCTTTATGAGAAAAACAATGTTTTTCCTCACTCTTTGTTGCTCCTTGACGTACCCACCTGAGTCTCCTATATCCTACTAAACTAGCTAGCCCTTATTGATATATGTCCATCTATATAGGCGCCACCTCGTCCCGCTGACATCCGTTCTTTTCTTTGCACGCAAGCCAGGACAGATCTGAGACGAGAGCTACCCTCTGTCACTTTTTGACAGGCTTTTTTGACATTTTGTCTACTTTTTTGGTGTGTAAGTTTCCCTATCATGTCCAAGAAGTCTGGATTCAAACTATGCTGAGCCTGTCACCGCGCTATGTCGGTGACGGCCCATCGCTTGGTTTGTCTCTAGTGCCTGGAGCACAGCCACAATTCGAAGGAGTGCTCTGACTGCCATGCCACGTCTCTGTAAGCTTTGGGGGAGCAGTCCCTAAAGCTGCTTGCAGCCTGGTACTCGGCACCACATCATTCTCTCCGGATATCTCGGGCCTGGTCGAGAGGAAGGTCCGTGCACCCCTCCGGGAGTCCCAAGATTTCGTCCTCTCACTCGAAGTCGTGGGTCGGTCAGGAAAGAAGCACCAAAAACACAAGAAGTCGAAGCGTGCTTCGATTTCTCCCTGTCCGTCGGTCGACGCAATGGGAAGCCTCTGCGTTCTAGGCCTCATTCCCCAGAATCTGCACCTAGGTCGGCACTGCGCTTCTCCACCTTCCCAGGAGCCAGAGCAACACCTGCCTAGCTCAAAGAATTCTATGATGCCATGTGCCTCATATTTGGGATTTCTGACCCTTCTGGCATGTCTTTGGGCCCCGTAGGCTCAGAGGAGGCCCCATCAGGTTCCAAGCCAGCAGCTCCGACACAGGCTCCGATGACACCCCTGCTGCCCCGCCCCCAATTGATCCGGACTGGCACAGGCCATGCCACTGCAACCTTTTGCTGTCCCCGACACTGAGACTCCCGACACCAGCGACACCTACCTCGGGATCGCCAGCCCCATTCTCATCCCTGATGACCCACAGCCGGATCGGCGCCAACAGAACCCTTGGGTCCTAGTTCGGTTCCTCAGCCTTATTCTGAAGGGCTAGTACTGGAGGAAGATTGGGAGGGGTGCTTGACCCTTTACAAGACCAGCCTTATCAGGACATATACTGGTACGAGGAATTGGGTGAGGCCAGCGTACAGGATACTTCCCCATATTTTGCCCAGCTTTCTCCCCCTACCATGGCTATGGAGGAGGGAGCATCAACCGCTATGGTGGTTCGAAGGGCAGCTGAGGTTCTGGACCTTCAACTCCCTGTGGCATTCAAGACATTTATCTTGACAACGGCCCTGCAGCCGGTGTCTCCTCCTCAGAGGCCTTGCTGCACTTAAATGAGGCCTTGACAGATGTCCTTCTGGGAACCTGGTTAAGTCCAGCACTGGGGTTCCTGTGAATAGGACAATTGCCCAGCTCCATCGCCCTGCTCCGGGCAACCCACATTTCCTCACCAACCACCCTACCCACAAGAGCTTGGCAGTCTAGGCATCTCCTTTCCAAGGCGCATTCCCTTCCTCATCCCTGGATAGGGAATCCAAGAGGCTGGACACTTGGCGTACAAAACATTTTTCTTCCCCCATTCTTGCATTGCAGTTAGTGAACACAGTATTCCTTTCTGGCTGTTATTCCCACTCACTGGGAAACTGTTGCTCAAGTGCTACGAAAGGTCCTATAGGAGGCCTGGGCCATTCTCTCCCAAACTGTATCAGACAGGAGAGATGCAACAAAGTTCGCCATTTGTTGTGGTCTCGACACGAGATACTCTCTGGGCAGAGCGATCTCATCGACGGTGGGTGTTCAACGCCATGCCTGGTTGAGGACTTTTGGCTTTTCAGGAGATGTCCAGGCCTCTGTCATGGACATGCTCTTGGATTTCACCCGTCTCTTCTGAGACAAGGCAGACATGGAGCTGGAGTGCTTTAAAGACTCACAAGCTACGGCCAAGTCCTTGGGCCTCTCAGTGGCCTCACGTCCCCCGTCTGCCTTTCGTCCCTTTTGTGGCTACAGAAGGGGCTGTCAGCCACGCCAGCCATATCCCAGCCACAAGACTTTGCAAGTTTAGCACCCTCTGGGTGGCCGTGGGTGTGGCTTGTTCCGACCATGTGGGTCGGGTGACCAGAGATCGGTTCAGGCCACCACCCCCATGCAGCCTTGGCCTCAAGCCTTCCTAGTCCAGCCCTTCCAGACAATGGGCGGCCAGTTGGTGGCAGGATCAGCCATCCCCTCCACCAATGGCAGAACATCACCTCAGATAGGAAGGTCTTCCAAATATCCCGGAGGGGCTACTCCTTCCCCTTCAAGGCTAGCCCTCCCTCCATGCTTCCATCTTTAGACCGACTGACTGAGGATCATCTGATTTTGCCTCAGGAATAAGTCATGTCTCTCTTGGCCAAGGGAGCCATAGAGAGGTTTCCGGCTCCAGAAGTGGGCTGTGATTGTTAATACCGGTAATTTCTGGTTCTGAAAAAGGACAAAGGCCTTCGTCCTGTCCTAGATCTATAAGCCCTCAACTACTTCCTCAAAAAGGAGAAATTCAGGATGCTCACTCTAGCTCAGGTCCCAGGAGACTGGATGGTAGCATTGGACTTGCAGGAAGCCTATTTCCATTTTACCATCCTGCCTGCCCATCAGTGCTACCTGCTGTTTACGATGAACCACACGCATTTTCAATCCACCATTCTCCCCTTTGGCCTTACCAGTGCCCCTTGTGTGTTCACCAAGGTGATGGCGGTGGTAGCAGAACATCTACGCAGATGAGGGGTGACAGTCTTCCCTTATCTCAACTACTGACTATTGAAGGCAGGCTCGCCACAGGCTGTCGTCTCCCACCTCCAGACTACTGCAGACCTCCTGCATTCACTGGGGTTCTCTATTAACGTGCCAAGTTCACTCCTGACTCTCTCTCAGACGCTCCCCTTCATCTGAGCTGTTCTGGACACAGTTCAGTTTCGAACATATCCTCCGGAGCAGCGAGTTCAAGATATTCAGGCTATGCTACGGATGTTTCAGCCTCTATCCTGGATTTCGGTGAGAATGACTGAGGCTGCTGGCCTCATGCCCGCCTGCATCCTCCTAGTGACAAATGCCAAATGGCATATGCAGGCTCTGCAGTGGGACCTGACGTTCCAGTGGGCACAGCATGAGGGGAGTTTCTCCAATATGGTCAAGATCTCTGAGGAACCACACAGGACTTGCAGTGGTGTCTAATGAATCACGATTGGGTCAGAGGCTAACCCCTTCCCCTGCCAGATCTCACAGGAGTGACAGATGCGTCTCTTCTGGGATGGGGCGGCCATCTGGGAGAGGTAGTGATCAGAGGACTCTGGTCTCTGGCGGAATCCTTTCTACCCTCCATCACAGTTTGACCAGTTCAAATGTTCATAGACAACACCACCGGCATGTGGGATTGCAACAGACAGGGCATAGTGGGGTCATAGACTCTGTCAAGAGGCCCTGCGTCTCTGGACATGGCTGGAACAGCAGAACACATCCCTGGTGGTACAACACCTGGCAGGTTCCTCTCAAGGCTAGGATGGACAAATTCAGCCATCGATGCCTAACATATTACGAGTGGCGTCTTTATCCGGAGGTGCCACAAGGTCTCTTTCAGCAGTGGGGAGAGCCTTGGTTAGATCTGTTCACCTCCACAGAGAACACGTAATGCCTGCAGTTTTGCACGCTGGTGTTCCCAAGGCGACTCTTGCTCTGAGACGCTTTTCGTCTCAATTGGAGCTCCGGCCTCCTGTATGCCTTTCCGCCCATACCACTCCTGCCCAGAGTTCTCAAGATGATCGGGAATGACAGGGTCAAAGCCAATATTGTGGCTACTGGGCACGGAGAGTCTGGTATCCTGAGTGTCGTAGCATGAACATCGATCCTCCAATCAGGCTGTCATTTTGGGAGGATCTTCTGTCGCAGTAGCAGGGCTGGGTTCTCCACCCGCACCTGTCAACTCTAAGCCTTCTTGCTTGGAGATTAAGCGGCGGCAGTTGACACCATTCAACCTTCCTCCCGAAGTCTGTAATATTATTTTGGCAGTCAGACGGCCCTCCATCAAGTCGGTATACGCCTGCTGATGGAACAAATTTGTAATATATTGCACAAAAAAGTCTATTGACCCTCTTTCTGCCTCCCTTTCTGATGTTATGCTTTTTATTTTAACCCTTGCCCAGCAGGGCTCTGCTCTGGGCACTCTAAATGGGTACCTTTAAGCTCTGCCTGCCTTTCTGTGGCTGCCAAACCAATCCACATTATTTAAATGTCCCTTTGTAAATAAATTAATCAAAGGACTTGTACATATGTTCCCACCTTCCCCTTTCATTATCTCTCAGTGTTACCTTAATTTGGTTCTTACATTCCTGATGTGCACTCCATTTGAACCTCTGCACAATTGCCCCCTCCGGCTCCTTACCATCAAAACAGCCTTTTCAGTGGCAATAACATCCACCAGGAGAATGAGCGAATTGTAGGCTTTGTCATCCAAGCCTCCTTACCTGACAGTATTCCCTGATAAAGTGGTGCTTTGCACTATGGCCTCTTTCCTCCCAGAAGTTTTAATACCTTTTCACATGGGGCAATCTGTCACCTTGCCCGCTTTCTATGCTCCGCCACATCCCTCTAAAGAAGAGGAGCGACTCCACCGCCTAGATCCAAAAAAGAGTATTGTCTTCTACCTTGACCACACAAAAGAATTACTGTGGGTGACCAACTATTTGTGGGCTACCCTGGGGCAAAGAAAGGTTGTGCAGTGCAGAAGAGGATTATCTTGCGATGGGTCATCCTCTGCATCAAAATTTCAGCCTCCTAAAGGCTTTGAGCTCATTCCACTAGAGCTAAGGTTGCTACCTCAGCGAGGCAACGTGGAGTTCTAGTCCTTGACATTTGTCAGGTGGTCACGGGCCTCCTTGCCTACATTTACCAAGCATTACTTCCTCGATGCTCAGGATGCCTCTTAGGTGGTTCTGTCTTGCAGGACTTTCTGGTCTAAACTTGACCTCAGTCCCTCCTTCTGGATGGTATTGCTTTGGTATCTAAGGAATCTGCGACTAGATGTCTCTATCTGATGAACAAGTTACTTAGTTTCAGTTAACGCCTTACCTGGTAGAGACATGATCTAACTGCAGATTCCCTACTGACCCACCCATCCTGCCCGCCTTTGCGGACAAGTTTATACGGTCAGGGCTGTTCCCTTTCAGGGGCCTAATTGTTCTAAATACACCAATGTCTGTGCACTTCATGGCGCCACCCTTCTGGCATGCAAAGAAGTGACAAGCAGCAGTTCCCCCTCCCCCCCCCCCTCAATCAAGGCAGAGGAGCAACATCCCCCTGCTGCCAAAATGTAAAATGAATTACCGTTTTATTTTTCAATACTCCCAGCCCGAGCAGTGTTTGGGGGTGGGCTGCTGCTGACTGGCAGTAAGGGAGTGGTGCTCACTCCACCAATTTATACTGCACAAGTTACTTTAGCCATCCGTCTTCCAACAGCCAGCCTGACTTGCGCAGTGTAAACCTCTCCACCTAGCTGGCTCCGGCAGCTGGATGGAAAGCATGCACAGGCCTCCTGTGCCTGCTGGAGCGTTGAGGCAGCGCGCTCCTGCCAATCCTGGCACTGCTCATCTGCAGCATGAGAGCAGCGTCCGTATTTGTAGAAGGGGGTTGCCTGAGGCTCCATGAGGTGCCTTCCATTGCACTTCAAAAGAAAGAAGAAAATGCAGAGCGAAACGCGGGTAATTAATTTTTTTTAAATGATCTCTTTGTCCCCCGGGTTTGTCTGTCGCCCCATCGCCCCTCCAGTATGAGGGTCACTGCCCGCCACTGGTGACAAGTAACTGACGTCAGTGTGCCGAGGTGGTGCCTATATAGGTGATGCAGCGTCACTTACGGGTCAGACGCCGTCACGTGGAACCAACCAATGCCACATAACAGCATGCAGGGGTATTGCTTGAAGAAAAAGCTTCTGAATCCAGTCTGACGCCTGGGAAATTCAAAGGTAAGTATTCTATGGCTAGATCATGTCTCTACTAGATAAAGCGTTACCGAAGGTAAGTAACTTGTTTTTTAGGGATGTATTTAGAGGCGAATCAATTTACATATTCTTATAACTAGACAAAGTTCATTGATAAGCACTTACAAATTCTGCTCATGTAAAAGCGATCTGCTGACCCCAGCATTCTAAACAAGTCATGCTGGGAACAGACCAAGGATTGGTAAGGAAGGAGGGGAAGGGGAAACATGGAAACAGGAGGAAAAAGGACGCATTAATCTGTTGGCTTTGAGACAATACAAGGGAGTTTTGGTATGACAAATAGATAGTTTACCCCAAAAATGTCTCATTTCCTCTGCTGTAAATCGATCTTCATTGTCAGTGACAATAGTGCTGGGTATTCCTTTCACTGCAAAGACAAATGACAATAAGTAATTTTGAGTCTTGGCGGGGAAATTGTTCACACTCTTAGTAGATACCCAGTGAGGATGGCAAACATATACTTTTGGAGTAAACCCAGTAAATCTACTAGGCCTAATATATCTAAATCAAATTTGTCCCAAGGCCTGCTGGATACTTCTACAGGGGGAGGAGGACTATGGCGGGTCGATTTGGTTTTATCGCTCATCCCTATGGATAGCAATCTCTAACCTTGCTTTCTATAATTACATCAGTTTTAGGAACCCAAAATTCAGCTCAAACTTTGTTCTTGGTGAGGTTTCTATCAAGGTATCCTTCATGGTCTAAGTCTGTGATGCCATCCCAAATTCCCTCTGGTGGTATAATTTTGCCGGACTTGAGGATCAGGCTAACATCTGTAGATTTTCTCACATTCCAACAGGACAGAATAATTTCAGGCAATTTATTGCATTTTTCTGGCCAACCATTTTGTATCATCTCTCTTATTTGGTGTAGAACTTCCTCCTGTAGTAATCAACTTTCCCATTCTTCTTTAAAAATGCAGGTATGAAGATGGATAAAATCATTTCACCAAGGACCTTAGATTCATACACCCCACTTTCAACTGTCAATCTCGACAAACAGTTGGATGCATAGTTTTGTGTACCTGGAACGTATTCCATTTTGAAATTGTACCCCTGCAGACAAGTACCCACTTGGCAATCCTGGGTGTAGATCTTCCAATTCCTTTAGAGGAAAATACCAAAACTAAAGGCTTGTATTCAGTTCTCATAGTAAAAGTCAATCCCCGCAATAAAGCTTTAATGTGATTTGTTGCCTAAAAGCATGCTAGTGATTCTTTTTCTACAGCGGAGTAGTTTGACTCTGCGTCCTTGAGGGTGTCTGTACGGATAAACGACAAGTATTTCTGTCCCATTGACTACCTGTGATAGAGTACCCCCCGACCATCATTGATCGAGTCAATGGTGAGTATATACTTGTATTTCACATTAAATTTACCATTGATGGAAACATTAATAATGGTCACTTTTTTGACATTCAGAGATTTCTGCTGATCCGTGTCCGATTCAAAATGAACACCTTTTTTTAGTAAGAATCCTAAGGGCTAGGCCTTGTCCACAGGGTTATCAACAAATTTGGGCGTACTCTGGTAGTCTCTGGAAGGACTTCAATTCCTCCTTGTTAGATGGGGAAAGTGCAAACTTGACAGAATTAATCAGGTTCCACTTGTGTGTGTTCCCTTCACATTATATAGTATGTCCTAGATATTCCACAGATTTGACCCCAATTTTACATTTATCTCCTTTTATGATGAAACCGGCATTTCTGAGGGTGTTAAGGATTCCTCTCAAGGTGTTATTGTGATCATTTTCAGATGAACGAAAAATCAGCATGTCATCCTCCAAGCAAGGGGCATTTTGTATATGTTTTAGTGGGTGTTGCATCACCCTCTGAAAACCTGCTGCAGCAGATGCAAGACCAAACAGCATCCTATGGAAATGGTATGCACCAAATGGTGTGACGAAGGATGTTTAAGTTTGAATTCAGGATGTTGGGTTCAGCATCTTGGTAATAGGCCAAGGATACATAAGGGCCCTGAGCATTTTGGCCCACTGTGTAAAAAACTGATCATTACATACATTATTGTCAGAGGATATCTATTCACCCATATGTTGGTGTTTAAATCTCCCGGTCAACGCACTGGCATATATTATCTTTTCCTTGTTGTGGCTATTACTATTGGGGCAAGCCATTTTGAGCTTTCTGTTTTCATTTAATATCTTGAGTTTCCAGGGAGTCTAATTATTTTTGTTGTTGTTCCCTCATAAGAAGAGGTACTAGGGGATGTTTGTTTATGACTGGGATAGTATCAGATTTAAATTTGATATTATTAACAAAATCTTTCAATAATCCCAGTTTACCCGTGAATACTTCTTGAAATTCATTGCATGCCACAAACCAGTCCACTCACAGCACTTGTTCTGCATTATTGGGATCAAGTTTGATGCTGAGGTCTTTATAGTGGTTCAAGCCTAACAAGCTTGTACCCCTTTTGGAAATATAGACCTTACCAGCAGAATGCCTGTCCATAAAAGACATTCTCATTTTGACTATTTCATCCAGTGTTAAAGGATTTTCATTGTATCCTTTTGGAAGAATGTCAGGGATTTCTAGTTCTTATCCCTTAATTAGCTAGTTTCTCATCAAAGGTTTTTCTATCAATAAATGTGTACAGAGAGCAAGATTCAGTGAAAACCTTGAACGGAACCCCATCCTGAAGAATGTTGCATGTGGGTTATGTGTCTTAATGTTGCCAGCATCATCCACTCGAAACACATATTTACTCTCTTCTTTAATTTCTTTTGACCTGATGTTATAGCCATCCTTACTATTTGCATTTTTACAAACTTTGGCAAAGTGACCCTCTTGTTAGCCTTCTGGTATACCGTGCCTTTTTTAACAGGAGAACTGGGGTTATTATCTAAATGTCTGATAACAACACATTTGAAAAATGTCATTTTTTCTGACATAGGTGTAGGTTTGAATCTTGTGCATTTCTTATCTTATACACTTCATTTGAATCTGTAATGTTATTGATGCCATTGGTAACCTTGAGGGACTCTCTCAGTAGTTTCATTTATTTTACACAGTTGGTTGTGTACTCAATGCTTTTGGCAACATTTATAGCTTTGGTTAATTTTGGATTGAGAGCCAATCGCCTCTCTTGCTAATTAGGATCATTGGCGCATCTAACTAATGGGTCTCTAATGAGGAATTCCGTTAAGGTCTCAAATTTGCAAGTTGCAGATAACCCTCTCAGTACTCCAACATAAGTTGCAGCTGTTTCTCTTTTCCATTGAATTGTAATAACAAACCTACGTCTTCCAAGGGGGGGCGTGGCTAAGCACGCAATGGCGGAGGACGTGCTCGGGTAGAGCTCCGTGAAAAGCTCCCCTTCCCCGAGCCAATTATCCGCCAAAATACATCGCGGCTGCCGGAAATTGCAGGCGGACACCCGCGGGGGTCATCTCGACAGTCTGGCCGACTTTTGACCCGAAGCTCCGTCGGGCCGGACCCCGGCCTGTCCTACGACCCTCCTGCGGACCCGGAAGCCTCCCGGCCGGCGGTGAAGTCACGAGAGACCGGGGCTTGGGCCCAGCGTAAAGGCCCCGGCCCACACTCCTCGGGGGCCGCCTGCGGACCGCTGCCACACTGGGACCGACCACCGGGGGTTCGGCGGAGGCCAGCCTCGCCACTACTGCCCTGACCAGCGGACCACGACGGCCCGGCATCCACGCTGCAGCCCCTGCAAGACCGCAACCGGCGAGCCTGAAGCAACCTAAGAGTGCGACCTGACCCGGTGAGGAGGGGGAGAGTCGGACGGCCCCTGAGGCGCCACACAACACCAGGCACTACCCGGGGGGTCACGGACACACAGGCAGGCACGGAGGGACCGGGGCGGAGAGGCCGCCCACAACTCGCCTCCGCGCCCGGCCCACACTCCCCGAGGGCCGCCAGCAGCCTGCTACCGCTCAGAGGGCGACCGCCAAGGGCCCGGCGGGGACACAGCCCTGTCGCTGCTGCCCTGACCAGAGGACGACGAGGGCCCAGCACCCACGCAGCAAAACCAGTTACACCGCCACCGGCGCGCCAGAGGCGACCGAGGAGCGCGAACTGATCCGGTGAGGAGGGGGAGAGTCGGGCGGCCCCCGGGGCGCCGCACAACACCGGGCACCACCCGGGGAGTCACGGACACGAGCGTGGATACGGAGGGACTGGGGCGGAGAGGCCACCTACAACTCGCCACCACGGGCCGGTGCCCCCGGTCAGGCCTGCGATCAACGGCTGGTGGCACAGCGGACATCCCCCCCCCTGCGGTGAGGACACCTGAAGTGACATTTGCGGACTCCCCCCCCCCCTCCGCACAGGCACACGTGCGGGGGGAAAAAAAAGGCCAGGAAGGGGTGACCGACCGCACACGAGACGCCCGGACCCCTGGGACACCCGCTGCACTACGGGCTGCGTGGCGGGGCTGGGCCACGGAGGAGAGGAGACCCACCGGACCCCCCCCCCCTGCGAAGACGCCGGCCACGGTCGAGAGGGGAGTCTCGGACCAACGGACCCCCAACTCAGGCGGGGGTGATCCCAGAGGTGCCACCAGAGTGGCGGAGACAACGACTCTGCTGGACGTGCACCCCCGCACATGTCAGGAGGGGTGCGGACCCGCACCGGGACTGGTGGGGCCCCACAGAAAGGGAAAACAAACAAGCAGCTCGACAAAATGGCTGCTGAACAATTGGCCACGAGACTGGACAGCGTGCTGGCGGCCGTCGAGCGAATGGAACAATCGCTCCAGCAGACCAGGACCTCCCTAGAGTCCAAGATAGACGGCGTGGCTGTGGACCTGACCCTCCTGCGGGACGACCACAGGAAGTTGTCCGACCGAACCAAGGTCCTGGAGGGCGCGATGAAGGAGATCGAGCCCAAAGTCACCCAAACGGACAGGCACGTGCAGGACCTCCTGCACAGAGTAGAGTTCCTGGAGGACAGGGCCGAAGATGCGGAAGTGAGGGCGAGACGCAACAACATCAGGCTCGTAGGGGTCCCGGAAAAATGGGAAGGGAACCACCCCGCACAGCATGTGGAAGACTGGCTACGGACCCTGTTGCCTGAAGGCACGCTCTCGCCCCACTTTGTCGTGGAACGCGCGCACCGAGTACCGACCAGGCCCTACGCGACCGGCGCCAACCCAAGACCACTACTTTTCAGGATACTGAACTACAGGGATCGTGACACAGTACTGCGGGAAACGAGGCGGATGGGTGAAATTCGCATAGACAATGCGACGATCATGTTTTTCCCCGACTACACCATCCAGGTGCAACGCCAGAGACACGACTTCCTGGAAGTTAAGAGGAGGTTACGCACTGCAGGCCTCAAATACTCCCTGCTCTTCCCCGCAAAGCTGAGAGTGGTGGCGGGGGACAACACGTACTTCTTCGGGACCCCCGGGGAGGTCAGCGAGTGGCTGGACGGAGGCACAGACGCGGCACCCAAGCACCATCGTGGGGGCGAGGCAAGGCCCAGGCGGCACGGCCCACGGCACCGCCGGAGACACGGAACTCAACAGTCCCGGCTGGCAGAGGAAGGGTCGCGACACTCTCCCCCGTTGGATCAGATGCTCCAGGAACAACGCGATGCGATGCGGAAAGTTTCCCAGCTCAGCAACCCACCCTTCCAGGAATCACACCTCGAGGACGGACAGCAGACAGCGCCCAGCGACGACGAAGAAGCCATCTACGGGATCCCGAACTCACAGATCTCTGTGGAATTGCCGGTGGTCACGCCGCAAACCTCAGACCTGATCCACTAGCCCCACAGGAGAAGTCTGGAAAATGACAGTCCAGGCGGGGGGAATGCGGCAATGGTCGACGGGACGCTGAGGCGCAGCCAGCGCCAGGTGCAACCGGGGGTGCACTCATCTCCCCCCCTGCCTGCCGAATGGACAGCGGACCACAGAAACAGTGAGTACTGCCTAAGTGGCGTTGGTGGTTGACGGGGTTGGTGATGGTGGGGTTGCCCCTTGACCCGTGCTCATCCTTGGCCGTCTGCAGATGTGGCCAGGAGGGGGAGGGGTGCCCTCCCAGACTGGGGCTGAGAGCCCGCACAGAACCGCGACCCTTCCCCCCCAATGGCCGGGGTCCACACAAGCGGGGTCCCATGGGGACCGGAGCGACGTCGTGTGCCAGTCCACAGCCGGTGGCCAGCAAACGGCCTGCAACCTGAGGCTCGGGGATGGAACTGGAATCCCTTTAACTGACTTAACTTCCTCTTAGCCTCAACCGTGCTTATGCGCACTGCCCCTTAGACTGGAACTGTTGTCCCTCTCAATTGAGATTATGGACGGTGGCCCGTTTCGCCACTGCCCCTTTGGTATTTCAGTGGGTCTCGCCCACAGTTGGTTAATGTTGTTTATTGTTTTTTCCCTACCTAATGTCTACCTGAACAATGCTAAGTGTACTACGGGGGGTGGAGATGGGCATGCTGAGGATGGCGATGGGAGAGCCCCTGGTGGAGCTGCTGTTTGTGCGAGGGATGGGGAGGAGTACGCACCGCTAACATGACCTCGATTAAGATATGCACCTGGAATATCAGGGGAATGCACACACCCGCGCGCAGATACCAGATATATTCCTACCTGAAAAGGCAGCAGGTACAGATCGCACTCCTGCAGGAGACACACGGGGCGGAAGTGGCTGCACTACGGCGCAGGTGGAGGGGTCAATTATATGCCACAGAATACTCCTCGTTTGCCCGTGGGACACTACTGTGGGTTAGGCCGGGCACCCCCTTCACAATGTCGGAAGTGCTCACGGACCAGGGGGGGAGGTATGTACTAGTGAAGGGTCGGATGGACGGGCAGCCAGTAGTCCTGGCGTCCGTTTACTCTCCGAACACAGACCAGGGAAGCTTCCTGACACACCTATCGGAGAAATTGGCGCCCTGGCACGGAGTCCCCTGGGTACTGGGAGGAGACTACAACACAGTGCTAGACCCTGTACTGGACCGCTCGACCCCGCCCAGGCCAGATGCTACATCTTTAGGGGTTGCGAAGGCGTTCACAAGATGGGCGACACAGTGGGACCTCAGGGATGCATGGCGCGCGCACAACCCAGACACCAGGGTATATTCATATTACTCGGGGGCACACACGCTACATGTCCGCCTGGACAGATTCATGGTGACAACGGAAATGCTGCCGCACATTACTGAGTCGCAATACCTCGGCCGGACACATTCAGACCACAACCCACACACGCTGGCAATAGCATGGGAACGCCCACATCCACCCATACCCACGTGGCGGCTGCAACCCGCTCTGCTGCTCGACGCCCCCTTCAGAGACGCCCTACAGGCCCGAGTAGCACAGTACTTCACCGACAACTCGGGCACGGCGTCCTCCCCGAGTGTGGAATGGGACACCTTCAAAGTGGTGATACGGGGTCACTGCTTGGGCACACAAGGGAGCATACAGAAGAAGTTAGAGGCGGACCTATGCAGGGTGGAGGCGGACTTACTCCGTTGGGAACGGGAGGCGGTGATCGGCGCGGGTGACCGGCTAAGGGAGGCCCGTGAGGAACATGCGGCGCTACTAGAAAGACTGAGGCACGTCAACTTCGCGGCCCACTCAGCGCGGGTGCACCAACACGGCGACAAGCTGGGGAGATTGCTGGCTTGGCTGGTCAAACAGGAATCCCGCACGGAACCAGTATCCGCTATTCGGACAGCTGGAGGGGAGATCGCGTACACACAAAGCAAGATACACCAGGCATTTGTGGGCCACTACCAGGCCCTATACATGTCACAGCTGAGGGTCTCGGCGGCCACCATTGAGGAATTCCTAGCTGACATCCAACTGCCTTCCCTGACGAACGCGCAACAGGAAGACTTAGGGGGCCCATTCACCCAAGAGGAAATGCGAGAGGCCATCTTCGCATTGTCCAACGGCAAGTCTCCCGGCCCCGATGGCCTGCCTGCCGAGTTCTTCAAGGCCTGCTCAGACGTACTGGTCCCGGAGATGCTCAAGCTATATACACATGCGATCGAGGACTCGGCGCTCCCAAACTCACTGAACGAGGCGAACCTGGTTGAAGCCAGGAAGGGATGGCACGTGCATGGGGTCCTACAGGCCATTAGCCATGTTGAACACGGACTACAAAGTATTCACCTCCCTGCTGGCCCGCCGCCTGGCCCTGGAGGTCCCGGCACTGGTACACACAGACCAAAACGGGTTCATGCCGGCGAGGAGCACTTCCCGTAACTTGCGACGTCTCTTCCGAGTCCAGGAAGCGGCCACAATACACTGGCCGAGGTCGGGGTGCCTCGTCTTGGACCTGGAGAAGGCCTTCGACTCGGTGGATTGGCCGTACTTAGGAGCGGTGCTGGACAAACTCGGTGTCGGGGATGCCTTCATGGACATGGTCGGGCTGCTGTACCAGAGACCCAACGTCCGCGTACGGACGGGCAAGCTGCTGTCGGAGACGGTGCGGGTACGCAGGGGTACCAGACAAGGCTGCCCCCTGTCGCCCCTTCTCTTCTCCCTGGCCATCGAACCCCTGGCAGCTCTACTGCGGGACAAGGGAGTGGAATGGGGGATCCCGCTGGCTGACGGGGTGCACAGGGTCTCGCTATACGCGGACGACCTATTACTCTATGTGCGAGACCTCACTGCGGTGCCTGCAACACTGTCAGACATATTCCGGACCTTTGAAGGGGTGTCGGGCCTCAGGGTCAATTGGACCAAGTCCGGAGTGTACGCCTTCAGCCCGGACCTGGAGGAATGCGAGGTACACCTTGGTGGCGCCCGGCTTACCTGGTACCCGACTACGTTCAAGTACCTCGGGCTGCACATTTACAGAGACCCGCAGAATATACTGGAGGGCAACCTGGTGCGCGCCGTGTCCTCGCTGAGGGCCCAGATGAACTTCTGGAAGACCTTGCCACTGAATGTGCCTAGCCGGATCGCTCTGTCTAAAATGATCGCGCTACCGAGACTACTTTACCACTTTGCAAATGTCCCGCTGTATGTCCCCACAAGGATCTTCCGCGAACTGGAGTCGATGCTCCGCGGCTTAATCTGGAACGCGGGGCGCCCACGAGTAGCCCTGGCGAAGTTGTACTCCCCGACGGCGGAGGGAGGGCTGGCGGTCCCCAATATGGAGTTGTACTACCTGGCAGCACAGCTGCAATAGGTCACGTACTGGCTTAGCGACTCACACCTCGACGACACCGCCAACGCGGACTACCAATGGACGCACCCGCAGGTGTGTGCCCTGTTTCACCCACTGACCAAGGGACCTCGCCCTCTGCCCCTGCACATGGCCGTAGCCCGCAAACCTTCGCTGCTTGAAGCTGACAAGGAATGTCAAGCCGTATGCCCCCGCCCTTCCCCTGCTGGGCACCCCCCGGAGGAATGGGATGGTGTCGCTACGCAACATGGAACCCTGGGTTGCCGCCGGAGTGGAGACAATGGGAGACCTCTACACGGACGGGGGCCTGCTTCCTTTCGCGGAACTATCGGAGAGCACTGTCCTGCCGGCGGGGCAATTCCTGCTCCACGCGTCAGTGGTGAGGACGTACGCGGAGTCCTGGGGGGATATCCAGGAGGAGCCACCACTCCATCACTTGATCCAATACCTACATGTAACGGGCAGAGGCTCACACATTACACACTGGCTGGCACAGGCGCTCCTTATACACACCCAGAGGCCCACACAACCGATTAGGGACAAATGGGCGACCCACCGAGGGAGGGAATGGACAGACAAAGAATGGAAACTGGTCCTAGCCAGCCCTGTGAACGTCCCACGTAACTCCCGCTTCCGCACTATTCAGCTGTACATCCTGCACCAGGCATATCTGTCGCCAGACAGAATAAATAAATACTTTGCGACAGACACCGCAGCCTGTCCCAGGTGCGACCTGCTGGATGCCGACATCCTGCACATGCTTTGGAGCTGCCCGACTCTGTCTACATACTGGGGGGAGGTGACATCGCTCCTGACACATAGCACAGGCCCGGGGCTACCCAGCACGTGGGAGGCATGCGTTCTTGGGCTATACAAGAGGACTAAACAAAATAAAACACAAGCCCGGTTCTGGGACCTAGGCCTTATCACGGCCAAGCGCCTGCTCACCAGGCACTGGAAAAGAAGAGAACCGCCAACCCCCGCACACTGGTACACATCCTTTCTCAACTGGGCCAGAGCAGAGGGCACGGCACTGCGAGGAGAGGAGATAGCGGGTTTGAGGCAGTTCCCGATCGCACACGTCTGGGATGACATCCTGGGGTCCCTGCGGGGGGAGGGCGAGGCCAGGGGGCTCACGCAGAGACAGCTGAGAAGGGTAGGCGCCCCGCGAGCGGCGACACCATAGACAGGGCTGCGCGCCGCGCTCACCCCCCCCCTCCATGAGAGCAACACCGACCCCCCGACACACAAGCCACGACCACAGTCAGCCACACACATGAGGGCCCTCCACCACACAATGGCCCGACCATTGCTCTTAGCACCATTGCCCTGACACAGCCCCCACGAGTACACTCCCCCCCTCCCCCCCCCCATTTCCGACCCCCCTTACGCAATCCCATGTTAAAGGTTTCGCACTCCTGTTCTTACTAGCCACGTGGATGCACACCATCACACGGCGGCGGACGGGTGCCGCTGACTGGACACTCGGCAGGGAACACGGGAGCGGGTGACACCCACCGAAAGTGCAACAGGGGCGACACATATGTCTGCCACACACGCCGTACACTGAATCGACAGATGGGGGGACACTACCGCTCCCCGAACCTGCTCCCCACCAGCTTTACAGCAAACCATGCAAGCGAGCCATAGATCCCACATTTCACTGATGCGCCGCCAGCGCATGCCTAACAGGTTGATGGGACATTGGTGCCGTGCGCACCGATGGTGCGTGGTGCAGCACTGGCATCACGGACACACTGGGACATACCGATGTGAACAGCCCTGTTTTATGTTGAAGAGTTAATGGTTGAATTATAGAAAAATGTAAAATGAGACGTCAATTATAGAAATGATCGTGTGCGCAATGCGAAGAGTATGCATAATCTACTAATGACAAGGCACGCCAGACAATGAACGAGACGATGCACAATGCCTTCCCCTGTACCCTATGTCCCAACAATACACGGACTTCTCGCAGCCGGCCCGCAGGGTTGTAGGCTTTGCTATATGTACTGCACTTTTTTTTCACAATAATGTCTTCAAAAAAAAAAAAAAATACCTACGTCTTCAAAGAACCACATTATTTTGTTTCTCCAAATTGATCTTCTAGATTCTTAAGTGACAATGGGAAAACATATTGGTGAGTAGCTGTACCATCTCCTTAGTCTAATGCAGGTTCTGATAGGTTGTCAAAAAAATTTGGTTATTTTTTCTTTTTATTGTGTAATAAAACCTGCTGCTTGCTAACTGGAGAGAATGTATCTCCTCCTATGGCAATGAAATAAGATTGGAATAATTTTATCCACCATTCCAAAGGTAGGTCAGGTTCTCCAATGTCATTGAGGAATGGTGGTGGCTGATTCATACCCACAGTGGCCATGCGGAGGAGAATTTAGAGTCAGAGAAGTCTGAGAAAATAGCAGAGCTCAATCCAGCACATAAAGAATATGGGAATAATTAAAAACTGTATACGTGTACATCAGTCTTAAAACAGAATTATAACCAAGGTAGTTGGCTACATGCAGTAGTAGGCAAAATGTCACTGTATTATTTGGGAAAGTAACAATAAAAAACAGTTCTTAGATATACATATATATTAGAATAATTATGTAAAAGTTGATGCTGTGTAGGGAAGATATAGTGCTGTAAGGAACCCTCAAACTGCTAGGCATTCGAAAGAGTATGCAAAGCCAAAGGTTGATTCTGGTTGATTTCCCCTGGACTGGGGAAAGATAGTTGTAAATTGTTCCTTGATATGCTGTAAAACTAGGGTCTAGTTTTCCTAGCGAAGCAGGTTATGTAGGTATGCAAAGGAAAACCATATATAGCAGTACCTATGGCTGCCGCATACAGCACCCACACTGTGTACAGTTTAACAGAATAACAGGTAATGGTTGAAGACTAATCTGCCAACTTGTGTGTGTCCGATCTGAGTTGAACCAGTGTTTATGACATAGGCGTCATTATACCTGCTCCCAGCTGGTTAGAATTTGGACGGTGCAGTTCTTTGTAGGTGGTGCCCTGAGAAGGAAGATGTAGACTCCCCGATTACTGGGGAATAAGGTAGTGCCTCGCAGTACTTGTCAGTCATCCATGAGGCATTTCCCTAGGCGGTGTCCCGACAAGGAAGGCATAGTCTTTTAAAATACCTAGACTGAGGAAGAAGGTGGTGCCTTGCAGTACTTGTGGACGGTGCAGTCGCTCGTGAGGTGATTCTGATAGAAATAACGCAGCAATGTTTACAGTGTAGTGATTCTGCTCCACCCACTCTTGTGCTGAAGGAGATCCGATGACAGTAGGTATCTCCCGAAAGTCTACTGGCCTTCTTTTGAGGGGGACTTGATCCATGTGAGGTGGTTCACAACAGGAATCCTGTTGGCAGGTCAATGAGGGAATGGCATCCAGTGTTTGGTCCCGCATTGAGGGACGAAGCAAGGACAACCTGCAGTGCATTGTGCACTATATCCATAATCTGGGTGATATGGGTTGCTGGACTCGAAGTTGGGAGGCCTCGCCCCTGTAGTAAGGAGCGAAGCAGAAGATCCCGTACCTAGTAGCAGAACATTTAGTGGAATCCTCAGTGTGATGACAGGTCCCTAGAGAACTATGAGTGTCAACTTCATTCTGAGATGATAGACATGACCTTCTCCAGATTGGGATGCCCACCCCTGGCTGTCTTTGCCACAGCCGGAGAACAGGAAATGTCCCCGGTTTTTGTAGCATACATTTCCATCCAAATGTTTTCCTTGGAGATGCTTTAATATTTGACTGGTTACCAGTGCTTACACTTTGTGCATTCCATGTGCCCCACTTCTGTCAAATGTTCTTAAACCGATTTGGAAAGACTGAGCTCAGCTGATTGTGTTAAGCCCCATTTTGGTGAGGAGCATTTGGTATGCTGTGTTATCAGGATTTATCATTCTGCTCTCTCTTCTTCTTCCACTCAGAGTGAATGCTCACTCTGTGTGACATTTTACCAGCAATACGTTCTGGGCCTCCATCCCAGGCATCTGACAATGCCAGTACATGCATGAGGATTGAGTGGTGCTCCCTAGAGTCTTCCTTCTTACTTATCGAGCTTGCTGATATTGGTATATCTGCCTGAAACCCCGCTACCATGTATTTTTTTGTGGGTTGCTGGTCAAAGTGTGTTTGTTTGCGTGAGTTGAAAGGTGTAAAGCCTTTTAATTTCTGCTCTCAGATGATCTGCTCTTTGTGCTATCCCTTGTACAGCAGTTTTTGGCAGTTACCACCGTAGAAGTTTATTTGGCTGCTTTGTCTGCCTTAATGTGTCTTCAGATCACCTCTTCCTGTTTTTTTGTTTTTGAAAACAGATTGTATTTGTCAAGTTGCACATATATTGCAGGGCTCTGCATCCCAGAGACATCTGCGCAATCAACCCACACAGATATAATGACTGACTTTTTCCAATGTTGCCCGAGCAAGTTTATGTTACAAATAAATTGAAAACCCCAACTCCCCCCCTCCCCTCGATCGCAATAGGTCTGCTCAGCCCTGCCCCCCACATTTGTGCGCAGCTAGACAAATGGAACTCCCTGAGTCCCCCGTCCTTGCACCCCCAACCCCCACATCATATCCATGACTTATTACAGTGAATGAGTTTCCTCCACCGGTGGTGGTTCTAACATCAAGCCTCGATAGTCCGCCCAACATCTCCAGATTTTATAGTGTTTGCGTGGGCATCCCCTGGCAACAAAGATAGGCTGTTCCAACCCCATGCAGAAGTTCAGTCCATTTTTCCATGCGGCCAATGACAGGGCCCTTGGTGCCTTCCATGCCCTGGCAATGTCCCTCTTCGCCAGTGTGAAACCTAACAGCATGAGGTGCCTCTTATAAATGTTATCGCCTATCCCCTCCATAACGTGCAGCAAGGCTAGTTGCGGTGTGCGGGAAAGCCTCCACCCCAGGCACTCTGATAAACAGTCAAACACCCCCCTCCAAAATTGATCCAAGGACCAACAATGCCACACGTGTGAATGAATGTGCCCTCCTCTCGCCCGCAACGAAGACATTCAGGGGAGGCAATCAACCCCGCCCTCCACAGGCAAACCCATGTGTAATAGACCCTATGAAGGTACGTGAACTGGACAAGGTGGAGTCGCATGGCTATAGCCGCACCCCGTGGTGCAGCCAGGGCCTCCGTCCAGTCCTCCTCCTCCAATGAGCCCACGTCGTCCTCCCAGTCCCCCCAAAGCTTCTGCATTGTAGAGGAGCAATGTATAACTAGGGATTGGTATATTCAGGATATTTACCGGTCTGGCAGGTCTCCCATGAAAACCTTGGCTTCCACTTTAGCTGAATTCCGGCAGGGACTCTAAGCCCTCCAGGCTGGGGGACGGGGCATGCCGAAATTGTAGGTAGCAATAGAACTGGGTCTGTGGCATGTGAAACTCGGCCTAAAGATCTTGGAAGGAATTAAGCGTTAGGCCCCTCATGACATACTTAAGTGTTGAGATGCCTATATTGTCCCACCCACGAAACCCCTGCAAGGCCGCTAATTGGGGTAATCGCCCATTGTTCCAGAGTGGAGTCTCCCTAGTCAAGGTATTCTACCAACCGATTTGTCGCAGTGCCTGTCTCCAGATCAGGAATACCGCCCTCGTAGCAGCTGGCAAAGAGCCCCTTAGGGGTGCAGAGTAAAGAATTGTATGTAGTGTATGGTGCCCCATTAGCCATCGCTCGACAGCATATGCCGGGTCTCCTCTATTGCTGTACCACCACGCATTAACCCGTTGGCTGCTGCCATCGGCCATTGGCCGACGGCAGCACTACCTCGCTGGTGCTGCCGTCGGCCAATGGCCGACACGACCGTTTTTTAAAACGGGCGCAAAAAAGCGGAAGCAGCCAACGGGTTAAAGACCAATAAATGCGAAGCTTGGTAATACGATAGGACATCAGAGGATGCCAGCCCCCTGCAGTACGTTGAGAGGAAATATGTACGCAGAGCTACGCGCACCTTACCCCCTTCCCATAAGAACTGCCCAAGCGCTGCATTCACCTGCCGGAACCATTGGGGCAAGATCTGATGCGGATGATTTTGCAGCTGATGTAGAAGCCGGGGGGAGCGCCACCATTTTGAAAATTGGTGACTTGCCATACAGTGATAGGGGCATACGTGACCAGGACTTAAGATCTTTACGGGTCCGTTCCCAGACGGGAGCCAAATTAGGTTCCCAGGAGATCGCAGGGACATCTGACAAGAACACCCCTAGGTATTTCAGTCCCCCCACGACGCGCTGAACTGAGGGGACCCACGTGCCCAATCCCGTCTTGTTAGAAATGGGATCCCTGGTTGGCCGAGGCTTGCGCCAAGGCCAGGCAGAAATCACCATTTCCAGTTAGGGTAGGGAAGCACCCTTCAAGACAACCCCTGCTCACCCCCTTTGGTAGCTTGGCACGAGCAGTCAGGCTTATCTCGGAGGTCATGTGTAAAGCATTTGCGCACGTACCCCCAGCAACAACCTCCCCGGCCCCCCACAAAAGGAACTCCACACAAGATATATATGAAAAATAGATTTTGTATTACAAAACATACTCAGGGATAAATACACAATTTACATGGTGCCAGGGGCACGGACAAGGGTTACAAGGGACTGAACACAGGACAGGGCCAGGGGACCACTGCCAGGAATATGCACATGATGGAAATGGCATTTAAGACACATAACAACTGGGAGCTTCCTAGAACTAGTACCAGAACACATCACAACCAGGAGCTAGCATTTAGAACACATGACAACCTGGAACACAATAGAACTAGCAGTAGACTCACTCTAACCAGAAGCCATATACATGAGACCTAGGAACTTAGGAAGGAAGGAAGTACGTAACATAACAGGGGCACCGTTGGAGGCGCACCCAGAACACTTTCTCAGGGATCACATAGAACATCAACAATAACTTCTAACAGGCCAGCGGCCTTTTCTGGGGCGAAGGCGCCCAAAGTCTCAATGTTAGGACGGCTGCAGGGAGCCATGAACAAACCTACACGTGGCAGCTGCCCACGAAGTGCTGGGCAGCTGTAGAGGACAGGGCGACACGTTGGAGCCTCGCAGGCTCGGGACAAGGGCCAGGGATGAGCCTCTCTGGCTCGAGGACAATAGATGCTGGGCTGGGGCCGGGCCAAGCAGGCTCGGCAGGACAAGGGTCAAAGGTGGAGCCTCTCGGGGCTCAAGGACGAAGGGGGAGTCCCTCTCAGGGGACCCGGTATCGCGGTGGCCCCACGGGCCATGACAGCGCCTCTCGGGGCTTAGGAAGCAACTGTACTATTTTGGAGCCTCTCGGGGCTCAAAGACGATGGACGAGCCTCTCAGGGCTCAGGCAACAACGAACCGGCACTCGAGCCTCGCTGGGCTCGATGTTGACGCTACTGAGGCTGAGCCTCGCAGGCTCGGAAGGGACAAGGTAGGCGGAGTCCCTCTCGGGGGACCC